>NC_058084.1:274497661-274765423 GCF_014858855.1 Bufo gargarizans
ACACCTTCACCACCAACTTCAGCACAGCCCGGGGTAAACGTCAGCAGGCCATTCTGAAACTCATATGTTTGGGGGACAGGCCCCACACCGCACAGGAGTTGTGGCGGGGTATTGAACAACAGACCGACGAGTGGTTGCTGCCGGTGAGCCTCAAGCCCGGCCTGGTGGTGTGTGATAATGGGCGAAATCTCGTTGCAGCTCTGGGACTAGCCAATTTGACGCACATCCCTTGCTTGGCGCATGTGCTGAATTTGGTGGTGCAGAAGTTCATTCACAACTACCCCGACATGTCAGAGCTGCTGCATAAAGTGCGGGCCGTCTGTTCGCGCTTCCGGCGTTCACATCCTGCCGCTGCTCGCCTGTCTGCGCTACAGCGTAACTTCGGCCTTCCCGCTCACCGCCTCATATGCGACGTGCCCACCAGGTGGAACTCCACCTTGCACATGCTGGACAGACTGTGCGAGCAGCAGCAGGCCATAGTGGAGTTTCAGCTGCAGCACGCACGGGTCAGTCGCACTACAGAACAGCACCACTTCACCACCAATGACTGGGCCTCCATGCGAGACCTGTGTGCCCTGTTGCGCTGTTTCGAGTACTCCACCAACATGGCCAGTGGCGATGACACCGTTATCAGCGTTACAATACCACTTCTATGTCTCCTTGAGAAAACACTTAGGGCGATGATGGAAGAGGAGGTGGCCCAGGAGGAGGAGGAGGAGGAGGAGGAAGAGGGGTCATTTTTAGCACTTTCAGGCCAGTCTCTTCGAAGTGACTCAGAGGGAGGTTTTTGGCAACAGCAGAGGCCAGGTACAAATGTGGCCAGCCAGGGCCCACTACTGGAGGACGAGGAGGACGAGGATGAGGAGGAGGTGGAGGAGGATGAGGATGAAGCATGGTCACAGCGGGGTGGCACCCAACGCAGCTCGGGTCCATCACTGGTGCGTGGCTGGGGGGAAAGGCAGGACGATGACGATACGCCTCCCACAGAGGACAGCTTGTCCTTACCCCTGGGCAGCCTGGCACACATGAGCGACTACATGCTGCAGTGCCTGCGCAACGACAGCAGAGTTGCCCACATTTTAACCTGTGCGGACTACTGGGTTGCCACCCTGCTGGATCCACGCTACAAAGACAATGTGCCCACCTTACTTCCTGCACTGGAGCGTGATAGGAAGATGCGCGAGTACAAGCGCACGTTGGTAGACGCGCTACTGAGAGCATTCCCAAATGTCACAGGGGAACAAGTGGAAGCCCAAGGCCAAGGCAGAGGAGGAGCAAGAGGTCGCCAAGGCAGCTGTGTCACGGCCAGCTCCTCTGAGGGCAGGGTTAGCATGGCAGAGATGTGGAAAACTTTTGTCAACACGCCACAGCTAACTGCACCACCACCTGATACGCAACGTGTTAGCAGGAGGCAACATTTCACTAACATGGTGGAACAGTACGTGTGCACACCCCTCCACGTACTGACTGATGGTTCGGCCCCATTCAACTTCTGGGTCTCTAAATTGTCCACGTGGCCAGAGCTAGCCTTTTATGCCTTGGAGGTGCTGGCCTGCCCGGCAGCCAGCGTTTTGTCTGAACGTGTATTCAGCACGGCAGGGGGCGTCATTACAGACAAACGCAGCCGCCTGTCTACAGCCAATGTGGACAAGCTGACGTTCATAAAAATGAACCAGGCATGGATCCCACAGGACCTGTCCGTCCCTTGTCCAGATTAGACATTAACTACCTCCCCATAACCATATATTATTGGACTCCAGGGCACTTCCTCATTCAATCCTATTTTTATTTTCATTTTACCATTATATTGCAAGGCTACCCAAAGTTGAATGAACCTCTCCTCTGCCTGTGTGCTAGGCCTAAATATATGCCAATGGATTGTTGCAGTGGTGGCTGACGTGAAGCCTCATTCTCTGCTATGACATGCAGACTGATTCTCTGGTGACATGAAGCCAGATTGTCTGTTACGGGACCTCTCTCCTCTGCCTGGGTGCTGGGCCTGAATTTATGACAATGGACTGTTGCAGTGGTGGCTGACGTGAAGCCTGATTCTCTGCTATGACATGCAGACTGATTCTCTGCTGACATGAAGCCAGATCCTTTGTTACGGGACCTCTCTCCTCTGCCTGGGTGCTGGGCCTAAATTTATGAAAATGGACTGTTGCAGTGGTGGGTGACGTGAAGCCTCATTCTCTGCTATGACATGCAGACTGATTCTCTGCTGACATGAAGCCAGATTGTCTGTTACGGGACCTCTCTCCTCTGCCTGGGTGCTGGGCCTAAATATCTGACAATGGACTGTTGCATTGGTGGCTGACGTGAAGCCTGATTCTCTGCTATGATATGAAGACTGATTCTCTGCTGACATGAAGCCAGATTGTCTGTTACGGGACCTCTCTCCTCTGCCTGTGTGCTAGGCCTAAATATATGCCAATGGATTGTTGCAGTGGTGGCTGACGTGAAGCCTGATTCTCTGCTATGACATGCAGACTGATTCTCTGCTGACATGAAGCCAGATCCTCTGTTACGGGACCTCTCTCCTCTGCCTGGGTGCTGGGCCTAAATTTATGAAAATGGACTGTTGCAGTGGTGGGTGACGTGAAGCCTGATTCTCTGCTATGACATGCAGACTGATTCTCTGGTGACATGAAGCCAGATCCTCTGTTACGGGACCTCTCTCCTCTGCCTGGGTGCTGGGCCTAAATTTATGAAAATGGACTGTTGCAGTGGTGGGTGACGTGAAGCCTCATTCTCTGCTATGACATGCAGACTGATTCTCTGCTGACATGAAGCCAGATCGTCTGTTACGGGACCTCTCTCCTCTGCCTGGGTGCTGGGCCTAAATTTATGAAAATGGACTCTTACAGTGGTGGGTGACGTGAAGCCTGATTCTCTGCTATGACATGAAGACTGATTCTCTGCTGACATGAAGCCAGATCCTCTGTTACGGGACCTCTCTCCTCTGCCTGGGTGCTGGGCCTAAATATCTGACAATGGACTGTTGCATTGGTGGCTGACGTGAAGCCTGATTCTCTGCTATGATATGAAGACTGATTCTCTGCTGACATGAAGCCAGATTGTCTGTTACGGGACCTCTCTCCTCTGCCTGTGTGCTAGGCCTAAATATATGCCAATGGATTGTTGCAGTGGTGGCTGACGTGAAGCCTGATTCTCTGCTATGACATGCAGACTGATTCTCTGGTGACATGAAGCCAGATCCTCTGTTACGGGACCTCTCTCCTCTGCCTGGGTGCTGGGCCTAAATTTATGAAAATGGACTGTTGCAGTGGTGGGTGACGTGAAGCCTGATTCTCTGCTATGACATGCAGACTGATTCTCTGGTGACATGAAGCCAGATCCTCTGTTACGGGACCTCTCTCCTCTGCCTGGGTGCTGGGCCTAAATTTATGAAAATGGACTGTTGCAGTGGTGGGTGACGTGAAGCCTCATTCTCTGCTATGACATGCAGACTGATTCTCTGCTGACATGAAGCCAGATTGTCTGTTACGGGACCTCTCTCCTCTGCCTGGGTGCTGGGCCTGAATTTATGACAATGGACTGTTGCAGTGGTGGCTGACGTGAAGCCTGATTCTCTGCTATGATATGAAGACTGATTCTCTGCTGACATGAAGCCAGATTGTCTGTTACGGGACCTCTCTCCTCTGCCTGGGTGCCGGGGCCTAAATATCTGAGAATGGACTGTTCCAGTGGTGGGTAACGGGAAGCCAGATTCTCTGCTATGATATGAAGACTGATTCTCTGCTGACATGAAGCCAGATTGTCTGTTACGGGACCTCTCTCCTCTGCCTGGGTGCTGGGCCTAAATTTATGAAAATGGACTCTTACAGTGGTGGGTGACGTGAAGCCTGATTCTCTGCTATGACATGAAGACTGATTCTCTGCTGACATGAAGCCAGATTGTCTGTTACGGGACCTCTCTCCTCTGCCTGGGTGCCGGGGCCTAAATATCTGAGAATGGACTGTTCCAGTGGTGGGTGACGGGAAGCCAGATTCTCTGCTATGGAACCTCTCTCCAATTGATTTTGGTTAATTTTTATTTATTTAATTTTTATTTTAATTAATTTCCCTATCCACATTTGTTTGCAGGGGATTTACCTACATGTTGCTGCCTTTTGCAGCCCTCTAGCCCTTTCCTGGGCTGTTTTACAGCCGTTTTAGTGCCGAAAAGTTCGGGTCCCCATTGACTTCAATGGGGTTCGGGTTCGGGACGAAGTTCGGATCGGGTTCGGATCCCGAACCCGAACATTTCCGGGATGTTCGGCCGAACTTCTCGAACCCGAACATCCAGGTGTTCGCTCAACTCTAGTTAAGAGCATGGCAAGTGCTCTGCAAACAAATGTGCATAGGGAAATCACTTTAAATAACATAAAATACGTAAAAATAAAAAATAACAATCTTGATCTAGGAGGACAAGGTCCATATGGAGTAGGAAGTTGAGGAGGCGGTGGATGTGGCGGTGTAAGTGGAAGCGGCAGTGGAGGAGGTAGCCTTTTTGGTTTTAAATGTAATATTTTTTTTTTTAATTAGGGTACACCCTAAAACATTGGGAAATATAACCTGTGATAACCCCCTCAGACAATACACTGGCTGCAGGGCAGGCCAGCACCTCCAAGGGGTAAAGGGCAAGCTCAGGCCATGTGCCCAATTTGGAGACCCAGAAGTTGCAGGGGCTGACACATGTCAGTCAGTTTGTGTAGGCGTGTGCAAACATACTTCCCCACCATGTCGCACGTCCCCGTGATGTTCACAATCTAATTTAATATCTGCTCTATCAACTTTTGATGTTTTTTTCTGCGCCTACCATGGTGATCACGGGTGGCGCAGAATCAGGGTTCCATGCCGGAGAGGGAGCGTGAGAAAGAGAGACCACATCCAAGGGAGGATGAATTATGAGACAAATTATTAAAGCATAAAAGTGTGACAACTTTTTAAAGTTTAAGCATTGAATGAAAGCATGTGGCGTGCATTAATTACTGAAGAATTTATTAAATTTTATTCCCTGTCAACTATGCAGAGCAGGGGTTTCTATCCGGCAAAATTTGAAAAATGTCACCTGACAATGTAATTGACGATTTTTTTAAATTTGTGTTCCTGTCACCTATGTAGAGGTGCCCCAGTGACATCGACCATCCATTTGGATATCTTCTCTATGAACTTTCGATGTTCTCTTCTGAGCCTACCATGTTGATCACGGCTATCAGCGAATCAGGGTTCCACACTGGAGAGGGAGCGTGAGAAAAAGAAACCAAATTTAAGTAAGATAAATTTATAAACATTTTTGGGGATCGAGCGAAAATGTGGTAAAAGCTGTTAAATTGCAAATGTGGGACAAATTGCAGAAGCCCAAATGTGGGCCAGAAGAGTAAAGTGGAATTATGGGACAAATTATTGAGGCGAGAATTTGGGACAAATTACAAAAGCCCAAATGTTGGCCAGAAGAGTAAAGCGGAATTATGGGAAAAATTATTGAGGCGAAAATTTTGGACAAAGAAGCCCAAATGTAGGCCAAAAGAGTAAAGAGGAAATGTGGGAAAAGCTGTTAAAGCACAAATGGGGTACAAAGTACAGAAGAATTTCTTAAATTGTATTCCCTGTCACACCCAAAAATTGGTTAATTTCACCCGAAAATGTAACTGACATTTTTTTTAAACCTGTCTACTAGATATAGCAGTGGAACATCCCACCCAAAAATTGTTGAATTTCAAGTGAAAACGTAACTGACAATTTTTTTTATATTTTTTTTCGGTCTACTAGGTATAGCAGTGGTACATCACTCTCAAAAATTGGTGAATTTCACCTGAAAATGTAACTGACTATTTTTTTATTTTTTTAACCTGTCTACTAGGTATAGCAGTGGTACTTCACACCCAACAATTGGCGAATTTCAACTGAAAATGTAACTGACAAATATATATATATATATTTTTTTACTTGTTTACTAGGTATAGCAGTGGTACATGACACCCAAAAATTTGTGAATTTCATCAGAAAATGTAACAGACAAATTATTGAATTTTGTTTACCTGTCTACTAGGTAAAGCAGTGGTACTTCACACCCCAAAATTGTTGAATTTTAACTGAAAATGTAACTGACAATTTTTTATATATTTTTTTAATATTTTTTTTACCTGTGTACCAGGTATAGCAGTGGTACATGACACCTAAAATTGGTAAATTTCACCAGAAAATTTAACTGCCAAATTATTTTTTTCGGTCTACTAGGTATAGCAGTGGTACATCACACCCAAAAATTTGAATGACATAAAATATAATACGTACAAATAAAAATAAAAAAATGTATGAGGTGGAGTTCCATATGGAGTAGGAGTTTGAGGAGGCGGTGAATGTAGCGGTGTAGGTGAAAGCGGTGGTGGAGGAGGACAAGGTATCCAACACAGGTTTTTTGTTTTAATTTAATTTTTTAAAATTAGGGTACACTCCAACAGTATAACAATGGCTGGCTAGTACCGGTATACATGTCTATTCAGCACAAGGTACGGACAAGTCCTGTGGGATCCATGCCTGGTTCATTTTAATGAATGTGAGCTTGTCTACATTGGCTGTGGACAGGCGGCTGCGCTTGTCTGTGATGACGCCCTCTGTAGTGCTGAACACAAGTTCAGATAATACACTGGCTGCAGGGCAGGCCAGCACCTCCAAGGCGTAAAAGGCAAGCTCAAGCCATGTGCCCAATTTGGAGACCCAGAAGTTGAAGGGGGCAGACCCGTCATTCAGTATGTGTAGGCGTGTGAACACATACTGCTCCACCATGTTGGTGAAATGCTGCCTCCTGATAAGACTTTCCATATCAGCTGGTGGTGCTGGTTGTTGTGGCGTGCTTACAAAGCTTTTCCACATTTCGGCCATGCTAACCCTGCCTTCTGAGGTGCTGGCGGTGCCCCAGCTGCGTTGGCGACCTCTTCCTCTGCCTTCGACTTGTGCTTCCACTGTGCCACACTGTCAGGTGGGAATGCCACGAGCAGAGCGTCATCCAGGTTGCGCTTGTACTCGCGTATCTTATGATCACGCTCCAGTGAGGGTATTAAGGATGGTACGTTGTCCTTGTAACGGGGATCTAGTAGCGTAGCCACCCAGTAATAAGCAGTTAGAATGTGGGCAACTCGGCGGTTGTTGTGGAGACACTGCAGCATGTAATCGCTCATGTGTGCCAGGCTGCCCAGATGAAACGAAAAGCTGTCCTCTGTGGGAGGTGTATCATATGTGTTCTCTGTATCCCCCCAGCCACGGACTAGTGATGGCCATGAGCTGGTCTGGGTGCCACCCTGCTGTGAACATGGTTCCTCCTCCTCCTCAATCTCCTCCTCCTCCCCCTCGTCATCCTCCAGAACTGTGCCCTGGCTGGACAATTGTGTACCTGGCGTTTGTGGGTGCAGGAACCCACCCTCGGAGTCACTTGGGAATGACTGGCCGGAAACCCTACGAAATGATCCCTCTTCCTCCTCCTCCTGTGCCACATCCTCTTCCATCATCGCCAGCAGCGTTTTTTCAAGGAGGCATAGAAGTGGAATAGTTACGCTGAGAACGGCGTTATCGGCACTAGCCATGTTGGAGGAGTATTTGAAACAGTGCAACAAAGAACACAGGTCTCGTATGGAGTTTCAGCTGCAGCATGCACGGGTGATTCGCGGAACAGCACCACTTCACCACCAATGACTGGGCCTCAGTCATTGGTAGTGAAGTGGTGCTGTTCCGCGAAACACCCGTGCGTGCTGCAGCTGAAACTCCACTATCGCCTGCTGCTGCTCGCACAGTCTGGCCAGCATGTGCAAGGTGGAGTTCCACCTTGTGGGCATGTCGCATTTGAGGTGGTGAGCGGGAAAGCCAAAGTTACGCTGATAAGTTTTAAAACTGCCTGCTGTCTTTTTTAAATCTGGCTGTGCTGAAGTTGGTGGTTAAGGTGTTACACTGACCGGAGAAGGAGCTGGTAGAGGATGAGGAAGCAGAGTAGGAGGAGGAAGCAACAGGAGGCAAACTGAAGTGCCCTGCAATCCTCGGTGGTGGAAGGACATGCGCCAAACTGCTATCTGCCTCAGGCCCAGCCGCCAGTGCATTTACCCAGTGTGCTGTTATGGAGATATAATGTCCCTGACCATGCTTACTAGTCCACGTATCCGTAGTGAGGTGCACCTTGGCACACCTGATTTTGTCCCTTACTTGGTGGTGCAGGAAAAGGATGGCTCATCTGGAAAAGTAGTGGCGGCTAGGCAAGACGTATTGTGGGACACCCACTGCCATAAGGCCTTTAAAACTATCGGTCTCCAGAGGTGGATGAAGAGGCAGAAACTGCAGCAGAAGAGGGAGCAGGAGGAGCCAGAGACCTTTCTTGGTTTTTGAGGTGTCTACTCCATTGCAGCTCGTGCTATGCACATAAATGCCTGGTCATGCAGGTTGTGCTCGGGTTGAGAACATTTATGCCTCGCTTCAGGCTCTGATTGCACAGTGTGCAAACCACTTGTGTCTTGTTATCAGCACATTGTCTGAAGAACTGCCACGCCAGGGAACAACTTGGAGCTGGCTTTGGTGTCCTCAGTCCCTTTCTACGGTGAGCAGTAGCAGGCGTACTGTCTAGAGGACGGCCACTTCGCTTTTGCACCCTGCTCCCTCTTCTGCCGTGCTGGTGGTTATTTCCTCCGAACTACATATTTTACTCGCATGACCTTGATTCCATGTGGGGTCGAGGACCTCCTCGTCCTCCACATCATCTTTCACCCAGTCTTCACCCCTGCCCTCCTTGTCGATCTGCACACTTTCGAAAGCCACAGCAGTTGGCACCTGTGTTTCGTCATCATCCGAGATGTGCTGCGATGGTCCTCCCATGTACTCATCTTGAAACATAAGTGGTTGGGTATCGGTGCACTCAATCTCTTCCACTTCTGGGGCAGGGATAGGTGGATGACCCTGGGAAATCCTGCTAACAGAGTCATCAAAAAGCAGAAGAGACTGCTGCATGACTTGGGGCTCAGACTGCTTGGCTGATTTGCAAGGGGGTGAGGTGAAAGACTGATGGACATCGGCTGCAGGTGATAACTGTGGTCTTTCAGCATGAGACTGAGTGGGAGACAATGTGGACAAAGGAACTGGAACCACTGTCAGCAACCCAATCTACTATCGCCTGTACAGGCCTCACCATTCGTAGAGCCGCATTAGGCCCGACCAAATACAGCTGCAGGTTCTGTAGCCTACTCGCATCTGAGGAAGAGGTTCCACTTGTGCGTGTAGCTGGCACAGATCGAACACGTCCTCTCCCTGCAACTGGAGCTTCACCAGCAGCACCACGACCTGGGCCATGTCCCTTATTTGACGCTATCCTCATATTTCTGTAATTTAGGATCTTGCCCTAAATGGATGTTTAGTTAATAGTAGAATAGAACAGTATGTACAGGGTGTATCTCACACATCCTGAACCAGACTAGGCCTCAATTAAATTTGTTTGCCAAAAATGGCTGTATTTCAAATACCTTAATAAAACCCCTGTATTTAAAGGGTGTATCTCACATGCCCTGAACCAGAGTAAGCCTCAATTAAATTGTTTGCCAAAAATGGCTGTATTTCAAATACCTGAAAAAAACCACTGTATTTAAAGGGAATTTCAAACGTCTTGATGATGTAAGGGCGCAACAATTGTGTATTTTGCCCAAAAAGGGGTGTTTTTTTATTAGAAGAATTTAAGACCTGTATATACAGGGTATATCTCACACGGCCTTACCCACACTAGGCCTTAATTAAAGATTTGTGCACCAAATGGCGGTATTTCAATTGCCTGAATAGAACCACACTATGTAAAGGCTGTATCTCACAATGACATATGCAGCAAAGACTGCAAAATAAACTTTTTTTTTTCCCCAAAAGGGTGTTTGTTTAATAACGGAATATGACAGCAGTATATAACCCTGGAATTTCAAACGTGCTGATGCTGCAAGGCCTGAAAAATTGTGTATTTTGCACAAAAAAAGGTGTTTTATTAATAATAGAATCAAACCGCTATATTTAAAGGTTGTTTCTCACACGCCCTGAATCAGACTAGGCCTTCTTTTAATTTTGTTTGCCCAAAATGGCGGTATTTCAAAAACCTGAATAGAACCCCTGTAATTAAAAGGTTGTATCTCACACGCCCTGATCCACACTAGGACGCTTTCAAAGATCTGTGCCCAAAATCGCTTTATTTCAAATAACTGAATAGAAAGACAGTATGTAAAGGTGGTATCTCACAATGACATCTGCAGCAAAGGCTGCCAACAATTATTATTTTTTTGCCCAAACAGGTGTTTGTTTAATAACTGAATTTGACAGCAGTATATAACCCTGGAATTTCACACATGCTGATGCTGCAAGGCCAGAAAAATTGCGGAATCTGGCAAAAAAGTGTGTTTTTAAAAATCAAGAAAACGATGGCTGTATCTCTAGCTTAAATTGCACACTCACTAATCCAGATGACGTATATTGCCAAAAAAGTGTTTTTTGGTAACAGAATATGAAAGCTGTATATATTAAAATGAAATTTAACACTTGCAGATCTGGAGAATAGTGTTTTTGGGCAAAAAGGTGTGTTTTTATAAACCCAGAATATGATGGCTGTATTTCTAGCTTAAATTGCACAATCACTAATCCAGATGTTGTATATTGTCAAAAAAGTGTTTTTTTGGTAACAGAATATGAAAGCTGTATATATTAAACTTGAATGTAACAATTGCAGATCTGGAAAATAGTGTTGTTTTGCAAAAAAGTGTGTTTTTAAAAACCCAGAAAATGATGGCTGTAGTTCTAGCTTAAATTGCACACTGACTAAGCCTGCAAATGCACCAAATTATTTGTGCTGTTTTTAAAGCTTGGATTTCAATGTCCCAAAAGCTCAGATGCAGTGCTGGTGCACTCAGCTTGCATAAAATTGCCGCCGCTGCCGCCCACCTGACTGACTTATATAGGTTTTTTTTTTTTTCGGTCACTGGGCTCAGGGCAGGATAAAAAAATTGTGTCCTGCACCCACACAACACAATGTATGTAGATCGATGAGTTAGATTAACATTTTGAGCAAAGATTCTCTCCTATTCTCTCCCTGAAATCACCAGCAGCATCCTCTCCCTACATTAGTAACAGCAGAGTGACGTGCAGCGCTACATGACTCCAGCTTATATAGAGGCTGGGTCACATGCTACACTGGCCAATCTCAGCCATGCCATTAGTAGGCATGGCTGTGATGGCTTCTAAGGGCACAGAGTTAAACACTTGCTGATTGGCTCTGCAGCTTTTTCAAAATCATTTTTTAATACCCTGAGTTTTTTTTATTTTTTTAAATGGGGCCATTTTTGGGTGGTTTCTATTATCTAAGCCTTGTAAAGTAACTTCAGACCTGAACTGGTCTTTAAAAAGTGGGTTTTGGAAATGTTCAAGATTTGCTTCTAAACTTATAAGCCTTCTAACGTCCCCCCCCCCCCCCCCCCAAAAAAAAAAAAAAAAAAGATCCAAACATGAAGTAGACATATGGGAAAATACAAAATTACAGGGAATATTCACTGATATTTATGATGCGTAAACGTTATACAGAAGATGTAGGTAATGTACAGGTAATGTACAGGTAATGTAACTGTCCGCAGCAGACACAGTCTTTGAGAAAGGCACACTGGATGTCACAGAGATTTTTAGTATGTGCGCAAGTTAAACAGGAGATGTAGCGCGGATAGTGACGTTGTCCGCAGCATCTACAGAAAAAGTACGCTGGCTGTCACAGATATTTTTAGGATGTGCAAACGTTATACAGGAGATGTAGCGCAGGTAATGTCACTGTCTGCAGCGTCTATGGAAAAAGTTCACTGGATGTCACAGATATTTTTAGGATGCACAGACGCTATACAGGATATGTAGCGCAGGTAATGTCACTGTCCACAGAGGACACAGTCTACGTAAAAAGTACACTGGATGTCACAGATATATTTAGACTGCGCACACGTTACATAGGAGATGTAGCGCAGATAATGTCGCTACACTATCGGTCCCTTCTACAGCACAGCTCTCCCTAAGACTGGCCAAACCACGTGTCATTGGGTGCTTTATAGCACCCAATGACACGTTCTGGCCAACCAATCACTGTAATGCCAGTAACCAACATGCCTACGACATTACAGTGAGTGGCAGTACTTACCTGCATGTTTATTGGCTGCGTATCATGCTCGAATAACACTACAATTTTTTTCTCCCCCAAACTTCATAACCAAAGCAAGTTTTAATCTAAATACAATCTAATATGACTAAGGTTGAGCATTCCGGAACTATAAAGTTCTGGTTCATACCAAACTTTAGGATTTTTGGACCCTGGACCCGAACTCGAACATTTCAGTAAAAGTTCGGGTTCAGTGTTTTCTTAGCGCTTTTTGAAAGGCTGCAGTGCAGCCAATCAACAAGCGATTAACTGTCTGACCTTAGAAGCCATCACAGCCATGCCTACTAATTGCATGGCTGTGATTGGCCAGTGTAGCATGTAACCCAGCCTCTATATAAGCTGGAGTCACATAGCGCTGCACGTCACTCTGCTGTGCTTAGTGTAGGGAGAGGATGCTGCTGGTGATTTCAGGGAGAGAATAGGAGAGAATATTTGCTCAAAATCTGAATCTAACTCAGCGATCTACAGTCGTGGCCAAAAGTTTTGAGAATTACTTAAATATCGGAAATTAGAAAAGTTGCTGCTTAAGTTTTTATAATATCAATTTGCATATACTCCAGAATGTCATGAAGAGTGATCAGATGAATTACATAGTCCTTCTTTGCCATGAAAATTAACTTGATCCCCAAAAAACCTTTCCAATGCATTTCATTGCTGTCATTAAAGGACCCGCTGAGATCATTTCAGTAATCGTCTTGTTAACTCAGGTGAGAATGTTGACGAGCACAAGGCTGGAGATCATTATGTCAGGCTGATTGGGTTAAAATGGCAGACTTGACCTGTTAAAAGGAGGGTGATGCTTGAAATCATTGTTCTTTCATTGTTAACCATGGTGAACTGCAAAGATACGTGTGCAGCCATCATTGCGTTGCATAAAAATGGCTTCACAGGCAAGGATATTGTGACTACTAAGATTGCACCTCAATCAACAATTTATAGCATCGTCAAAAACTTCAAGGAAAGAGGTTCCATTCTTGTTAAGAAGGCTTCAGGGCGTCCAAGAAAGTCCAGCAAGTGCCAGGATTGTCTCCTAAAGAGGATTCAGCTGCAGGATCGGAGTGCCACCAGTGCAGAGCTTGCTCAGGAATGGCAGCAGGCAGGTGTGAGCGCACAGTGAGGCAAAGACTTTTGCAAGATGGCCTGGTGTCAAGAAGGGCAGCAAAGAAGCCACTTCTCTCCAAAAAAAAACATCAGGGAATGAGTGATCTTCTGCAGAAAATATGGTCAATGGACTGCTGAGGACTGGGGCAAAGTCATATTCTCAGATGAAGCCTTTTTCCGATTGTTTGGGACATCAGGAAAAAGGCTTGTCCGGAGAAGAAAAGGTGAGCGCTACCATCAGTCCTGTGTCATGCCAACAGTAAAGCATCCTGAGACCATTCATGTGTGGGGTTGCTTCTCATCCAAGGGAGTGGGCTCAATCACAATTTTGCCCCAAAACACAGCCATGAATAAAGAATGGTACCAAAACACCCTCCAACAGCAACTTCTTCCAACAATCCAACAACAGTTTGGTGAAGAACAATGCATTTTCCAGCACGATGGAGCACCGTGCCATAAGGCAAAAGTGATAACTAAGTGGCTCGGGGACCAAAACGTTGACATTTTGGGTCCATGGCCTGGAAACTCCCCAGATCTTAATCCCATTGAGAACTTGTGGTCAATCCTCAAGAGGCGGGTGGACAAACAAAAACCCACTAATTCTGACAAACTCCAAGAAGTGATTATGAAAGAATGGGTTGCTATCAGTTAGGAATTGGCACAGAAGTTGATTGAAAGCATGTCCAGTCGAATTGCAGAGGTCCTGAAAAAGAAGGTCCAACAGTGCAAATACTGACTCTTTGCATAAATGTCATGTAATTGTCGATAAAAGTCTTTGAAACGTATGAAGTGCGTGTAATTATATTTCACTACATCACAGAAACAACTGAAGAAAAGATCTAAAAGCAGTTTAGCAGCAAACTTTGTGAAAACTAATATTTGTGTCATTCTCAAAACTTTTGGCCATGACTGTACATACATTGTGTTTTGTGGGTGCAGGGCACAATTTTTTTTATCCTGCCCTGAGCCCAGTGACCGAAAAAAAAAAACCTAACTTTAATAAGTCAGGCACTGCATCTGAGCTTTTGAGACATTGAAAATCCATTTTTTTGGGCAATTTACAACATCTGGTGCATTTGCAGGCTTAGTCAGTATTCATTTTAAGCTAGAAATACAGTCATCATTTTCTGGGTTTTTAAAAACACACTTTTTGTGCCAAAAACCACTATTTTACAGATCTGCAAGTGTTAAACTCAAGTTTAATATATACAGCTTTCATATTCTGTCACCAAACAAATACTTTTTTGGTAATATACAACATCTGGATTAGTCAATGTGCAATTTAAGCTAGAAATACAGCCATCATTTTCTGGGGTTTTAAAAATACACTTTTTTTTTGTCAAAAAACACTATTTTCCTGATCTGCAAGTGTTAAATTCAAGTTTAACATATACAGCTTTCATCTTCCGTTACCAAAAAACTCATTTTTGGCAATATACAGATGGAGCAGGGTTAGCACTCCAGCTCTTAACTCAAATTTCTTAACTCATCGCATTATCTTGAGACAAAATACATTGAAAAGCAATTGAAGGTGTTTGCTTATATTAGATAACACAACTCAGAAATCTCAGAAAACAGGAGTGTTTACTCTACTCCATCCGTACAACATCTGGATTAGTCAGTGTGCAATTTAAGCTAGAAATACAGCCATCATTTTCTGGGGTTTTGAAAACACCCTTTTTTTTGCCAAAAAACACTATTTTCAGGCCTTGCAGCATCAGCATGTGTGAAATTACAGGGTTATTTACTGCTGTCAAATTCAGTTATTAAACAAACACCTGTTTGGGCAAAAAATTATTAGTTGGCAGCGTTTGCTGCAGATGTCATTGTGAGATACCGCCTTTACATACTGTCTTTCTATTCAGTTATTTGAAATAAAGCCATTTTGGACACAATTCTTTGATAGCGTCCTAGTGTGGATCAGGGCATGTGAGATACACCCTGTATATACAGGGGTTATATTCAGATATTTGAAATACCGCCATTTGGTGCACAAATCTTTAATTGAGGTCTACTGTGTCTCAGGCCGTATGAGATACACCCTTTAAATACAGGGGTTTTATTCAGGTATTTGAAATACAGCCATTTTGGGCAAACAAATCTTTAATAATTGAGGCCTAGTCTGGTTCAGGCTGTGTAAGATATACCTTTTACATACTGTCGTTATATTCTACTATTAATTAAACACCCATTTAGGGCAAGATCCTAAATTCGAGAAATATGAGGAGAGCGTCAAATAAGGGTCGTGGACCAGGTCGTGGTGCTGCTGGTGGAGCTCCTGTTGCAGGGAGAAGACATGGTCGATCTTTACCAGCTATATGCACATGTAAAAACCCTTCCTCAGGTGCGAGTAGGCGACAAAACCTGCAGCGGTATTTAGTCGGGCATAATGCGGCTCTACGAATGGTGAGGCCTGAACAAGTTCAGGCAATAGTAGATTGGGTTGCTGACAGTGGATCCAGTTCCTTCACATTGTCTCCCACCGAGTCTCATGCTGAAAGACCACAGTTATCACCTGCAGCCGATGTCCATCAGTCTTTCACCTCACCCCCTTGCAAATCAGCCAAGCAGTCTGAGCCCCAAGTCATGCAGCAGTCTCTTCTGCTTTTTGATGACTCTGTTAGCAAGGTTTCCGTGGGCCATCCACTTAGCACTGCCCCAGAAGTGGAAGAGATTGAGTGCACCGATGCCCAACCACTTATCTATCAAGATTAGTATATTGGAGGACGCTCGCAGCACGTCTCGGAAGATGACGAAACACAGGTGCCAACTGCTGGGGCTTTCGAAAGTGTGCAGACTGACAAGGAAGGCAGGGGTGAAGACTGGGTGGAAGATGATGTGTAGGACGATGAGGTCCTCAACCCCACATGGAATCAAGGTCATGCGAGTGACCTATGTAGTTAAGAGGAAGAGGCGGTGGTCGCACAGAGCCACCAGCACAGCAGAAGAGGGAGCAGGGTGCAAAAGCGGAGTGGCCATCCTCTAGAAAGTAAGCCTGCTACTGCCCACTGCAGCAAAAGACCGAGCACACCAAAGCCAGCTCCAAGGAGTTTCCGGGCGTGGCAGTTCTTCAGACAATGTGCTGACAACAAGACACGTTCTCAACCTGAGCACAACCTGCATGACCAGGCATTTAAGTGCAAAGCACGAGCTGTAGTGAAGTAGGCACCTCCTGCTTCCTCTTGTGCTGCTGTCTCGGCCTCTTCATCCACCTCTGGAGTGACAGTGCCACCTGCCACCCAGCAAACAGAGGATCTGCCAGCAACACAAACACCTGGGTCACCAAGCATTTTCACAATGTCCCACAGAAGTGTTCAGCTCTCCATCTCCTAAACGCTGGAGAGGAAGAGGAAGTACCCCCCTACCCACCCGTGATCTCTAGCCCTGAATGCCAGCATTTCTAAATTACTGGCCTTTGAAATGCTGTCATTCCGTCTGGTGGAGAAAGATAAAGGCCTTATGGCGGTGGGTGTCCCACAGTACGTTGTGCCCAGCCACCACTACTTTTCCAGGAGAGCCATCCCTTCCCTGCACAACCAAGTAGGGGACAAAATCAGGTGTGCTCTGCACAACACCATATGTGGCAAGGTGCACCTCACTACAGATACGTGGACCAGTAAGCATGGTCAGGGACATTATATCTCCATAACAGCACACTGGGTAAATGCAGTGGCAGCTGGGCCTGAGGCAGATAGCAGTTTGGCGCATGTCCTTCCACCACTGAGGATTCCAGGGCGCTTCAGTTTGCCTCCTGTTGCTTCCTCCTCTTACTCTGCTTCCTCATCTTCTACCACCTACTCATCCGGTCATTGTAACACCTTCACCTCCAACTTCAGCACAGCCAGGGATGAACGACAGCAGGCAGTTTTAAAACTTATCTGTTTGGGGGACAAACCCCACACCATGCAGGAGCTGTGGACGGGCCTTGAACAACAGACTGATGAGTGGTTTGTGCCAGTCAGCCTCAAGCCCGGCCTGGTGGTGTGAAATATTGGGTTTGACGCACATACCTTGCCTGGCGCATGTATTGAATTTTGTGGTGCAGAGATTCCTTAAAAATTACCCCGATATGTCAGAGCTGCTGCAAAAAGTGTTGGCCGTCTGTGCACACTTTCGGCATTCTAACCCTGCTGCAGCTCGCCTGTCAGCGCTGCAGCGTAACTTCGGCTTTCCCGCTCACCGCCTCATATGCGACGTGCCCAAACGGTGGAACTCCACCTTGCACATGCTGGTCAGACTGTGCGAGCAGCAGCAGGCGATAGTGGAGTTTCAGCTGCAGCACGCACGGGTGAGTCGCTCAGTGAAACAGCACCACTTCACCACCAATGACTGGGCCTCCATGCGAGACCTGTGTTCCTTGTTGCGCTGTTTCGAGTACTCCACCAACATGGCCAGTGACTATAACGCCGTTCTCAGCGTTACTATCCCACTTCTATGCCTCCTTGAAAAAATGCTGCTGGCGATGATAGAAGAGGATGTGGCACAGGAGGAGGAGGAGGAGGAAAAGGGATCATTTGTAGGGTTTCCGGCCACTAATTCCCAAGTGGCTCCGAGGGTGGGTTCCTGCACCCACAAACGCCAGGTACACAATTGTCCAGCCAGAGGATGAGGAGGAGGAGATGGAGGAGGAGGTACCATGCTCACAGCAGGGTGGCACCCAGAGCAGCTCATGGCCATCACTGGTGCGTGGCTGGGGGGATACAGAGGACACAGACGATACACCTCCCACAGAGGACAGCTTTTCGTTTCCTCTGGGCAGCCTGGCACACATGAGCGATTACATGCTGCAGTGTCTCCGTAACGACCGCTGAGTTGCCCACATTCTAACTTGTGCTGATTACTGGGTGGCCACGCTGCTAGATCTCCGTTACAAGGACAACGTACCGTCGGTAATTCCCTCACTGGAGCATGATCGTAAGATGCGCGAGTACAAGCGCACGCTGGTAGACACACTGCTGGTGGCATTCCCACCTGACAGCGGGGGCACAGTGGAAGCACAAGGCGAAGGCAGAGGAAGAGGTCGCCAATGCAGCTGAGGCACCGCCAGCACCTCAGAATGCAGAGTTAGCATGGCCGAAATGTGGAAAATCTTTGTCAGCATGCCACAACAACCAGCACCACCAGCTGATATGGAAAGTCTTAGCAGGAGGCAGCATTTCACCAACATGGTGGAGCAGTATGTGTGCACATGCTTACACGTACTGATGAAGGGTCTACCCCCTTCAACTTCTGGGTCTTCAAATTGGGCACATGGCCTGAGCCTGCCCTTTACGCCTTGGAGTTGCTGGCCTGCCCCGCAGCCAGTGTATTATCTGAACGTGTGTTTAGCACCGCAGGGGGCGTCATCACAGACAAGCGCAGCCGCCTGTCCACAGCCAATGTGAACAAGCTCACGTTCATTAAAATGAACCAGACATGGATCCCTCAGGACTTGTCCGTACCTTGTGCAGAATAGACATGTATACTGGCACTAACCAGCCATTGTTATACTGCAGCGCAATTGCTCATTCTTGTATTTTGGATATTTCACACTCTTTTAGAGTGTACCCTAATTTAAAAAAAAAAAATTAAAACAAAAAACCTGTGTTGGCTACCTCGTCCTCCTCCACCGCCTCTTCGACCTACACCTCTATGTCCACCACCTCCTCAAACTCCTACTCCATATGGAACTCCACCTCCTAAATCACATTTTTTTTTGTTTGTACCCATTTTATTTTAGATCATTTCACTACTTTGTCAGTTACATTTTCGGGTGAAGTTCACTAATTTTTGTGTGTATAGTACCACTGCTATACCTAGTAGACAGGTTAAAAAAAAATAAAAAAAATTGTCATTTACATTTTCTGGTGAAATTCACAAATTTTTAGGTGTGTTGTACCACTGTTATACCTAGTAGGCTGGTTAAAAAATAAAAATTAATTATCTGTTACATTTTCAGTTGAAATGCAACAATTTTTGGGTGTGAAGTGCCACTGCTATACCTAGTAGACCGGTAAAAAAGAAAAAAAAATCAATAATTGTCAGTGACATTTTCTGGTGAAATTCACCAATTCTTGGGTGTAAAGTACCACTGCTATACCTAGTAGACCGGTAAAAAAAAAAAATTAATTTTCAGTTACATTTTATGGTAAAAATATAAAATGTTTTGGGTGTGAAATACCACTGCTATACCTAGTAGACCGGTGGAAAAAAATAAATAAAAAATTGTCAGTTACATTTTAGGGTCAAATTCACAAATTTTTGGGTGCAATATACCCCGCCTCTACCTAGTTGACAGCTTAATAAATTTCAATTATTTGTATTTTACATTTTCGGGTGACAATAAACATTTATTTTTCTGTCATAGACCCCTGCTCTACCAAGTAGACCGGTTAATACATTTCTTTAATTTTTCTGTTACATTCTTGGGTTGACATTATACAATTTTAGTTGTGAATAAACCCCTGCTCTGCATAGATGAAAGGGAATACAATTTCTGAAATGCTTCTTTAATTGATGTGCGCCACCTCCTTTGATTCAATGCTTAAACTTAAACAAGTTGTACCACATTTATACTTCAATAATTTGTCCCACATTTCCGCTATACTCTTTTGACCAACATTTGCGCCTCAATAGCTTTTCCCACATTTCAGCTTGACTCTTTTGGCCCACATTTGGGCTTCTCTTATTTGTCCCACATTTGCACCCCAATAGCTTTTCCCACATTTCTGCTCGATACCCAAATTTTCTTCCTTAAATTTGGTCTCTTTTTCTTACGCTCCCTCTCCGCCTGAAACCCTGATTCCCCGCCACCCGTGATGACCATGGTAGGCGCATAAAAGAACATCGAAAGTTGATAGAGCAGATATCAAATTGGATCGTGAACATCACGGGGACGTGCGACATGGTGGGGCAGTAAGAATGCACACTGACTGACAGGGGTCAGCCCCTGCAACTTCTGGGTCTCCAAATTGGCACATGGCCTGAGCTTGCCCTTTACCCCTTGGAGGTGCTGGCCTGCCCTGCAGCCAGTGTATTGTCTGAATGTGTGTCAAGTTCGGGTCAAGTTCGGGTCAAGTTTAGAGTCCCAAACTCAAACTTTTTTCTGAAGTTCATCCAAACCTGTCGAACCCGAACATCAAGGTGTCCACTTAACTCTAAATATCACACATTATTTCAACTCTCGGCAGACTAAATCCACATTATCAACAAATAAAAGAAAAAATGTTCAGGCGGCACTGATCAGTGCAACAGGCTTTTTTAATCCTCACGTGGATCTCTGGGTACATCAAAACCTGAATACATGAGTGGTTGTAGCTGAATACATCAGAGGCTGAATACATCAATAGCTGAATACATCAGAACGCTGGATACATGTATATGGCTGAGTACACACATTTCTGGATTCAAAAGCTGGGTACATACAGTATATATAGTGGCATGGGACGGACTTACATACAAACATGCAGTGAGTGAGGTCCTTGGTATAACTGCGCGCCTGTGCCAGTTATTTAAGCATAGGCGTCTCAAAACTATGACATCATCCCCTGCGCCTCAAACTCGGCGTCACCGACGCCCTGGAGTCGGTGCTACATAATGTGGTAAAACACAATTATAAAAACACCAAATCTCTTACTGACATATTAGATGGTTAAAGAAACACTTGCCAATCTATTTTGTCATTTAGACCTAGCGGGCCCATTGCGCCCGTGCGCAGTATCCATTTATTTTCTCTCCTTAATAATTTGCGGTGCCTGTCTCCTCCCTGGGGGAGGTTCTGTACTGTTTCTATGCCTGCGAACTTCAATGCATTGACATCTCATTTATGTATGGAGTTAACATGTTCTGTTACGTGTGGGCAACCCTTGCCTGAACTTATGGAGAATACATGTTTCCTAATCCTTTCATTTTGGTTTCAAATGGTTTTGCCAATGTAGAATCTGCCACGCATGCAAAGTAATAAATAAACAAACTTGGTTTTACAAGTAATAAGTGTTTTTACCCTATATTGGACACCTCCAAAAAATAGGGTTTCCCATTGAGGGTTAAATTTGCAACATATGCAGTCTCTACAGCGGTGGTTACCCTTGGATTTCCCCCCATCTAACCAGGTTTTTTGTCTCCCCCCTAAAGCGACTGCGTACTATCTTATCTTTAAGCGTGTAGCACCTCCTAAATGCAATAATAGGGCCAATGCCCTTCACATCAGTTAGATTATCATCTCCTTCCATCTCCTTCCAGAGTGTCCCAATTGCTACGTATTACTTTTTTAATCCGTTCTGCCATGATTTGATATCCTCTGGCTAAGAGGCGTTTTTTTTTAGATCTGAGGCCTACTTTGCATAATTCTCCTCTGTTTTATTTATGCGGCTCAATCTCAAAACTTGGCCATAGGGGACCGCTTTTTTTATGCTGAAAGGGTGGAAGCTTGAATACTGTAGGAGTGAATTGGTGGCAGTGGGTTTGCGATATCCCTCTGTCACCAACTCACCATCCCTCACTGTGATAAGCACATCCAAAAATTCCAACTTTAGGCGTCAGAATTTGTGGGTGAACATCATGTTCATGCTATTTACTTTGTTTAATTAGTCGAGAAAAATCTTTCTCTGAACCTGACCAAATGATAAACACGTTGTCTATAAATCTTAAATACGTATACATAAGGGTGGAATCTATTTACAGCTGAGTATATAAATGTATCTTCTAGTCTGGCTAAGTAAAGGTTGGCAAAGGTACATGCAACGAGCGTGAGCATCGCAGTACCAAATTTTTGTTTATACCACTGGTCCCTAAACTGAAAGGCATTATTTTTCAAGATGAAGCTCAATGCTTCACCAATGAAGTTACAAAAAATACGCACTCATATCGGTATTACTTAAAATCTCCATTATAACCATAATGCCTTCATCTTTGAGAATACGTGTGTACAAACTCTCTATATCCAGGGATACTAGATGAAACCGTCATGCCACTGGACATTTTCCACATTATATAGTTCCAATTTAAAGATTAGTTATGTTATTTAAAGATGAACAATGTTCACAAAACTTTGATTCTGCTGTTTTGCCGAATTTCAGAAAGAAATCTGCTTCGTAACAAATTACTTCATCACAAAGTGCATTTCTTGGTGAGTCGCTAATGTGCCGACCCTGTCATTGTCATTGAGTATTACAGCCATTTTAGGGAAGCCATGAAGCTTCGTGGCAAATCAAATTTTTGCTGAAATTGTTGAATGGTGTTCGATTCACTATTGTTGAGACCAAATTAAACATTTCTTCCACTTCATAAATTAGTCAGAAATTTCTCTGGGGATGGGGGCCCAATACTAAGTTTTGCTATGGTGCCATAAGACATGATCTGTCTGAGACCCTTAGCACAGCAATTCTAATAACAGTACCATTGATTTGCATCTTATGCCTGTATGCCAATCTGAAGTTTTGAGGATTTATAATTAGACAAAACTCTTTTTATTAGTTACAATATTCTATTTCCTTTTGTATAGCTTTCAGCTCTTTCCATTGTAATAAGCCTTACTTTTTTTCATGTTCCACAATTTATAGCTTGGATATAGATGATTAAAAAGCAATGTGACTCTGACAAGAGCATAAATGATGTGCATATGATGTGTAACCTGTAGCTACAAAGCCAGTGCTCTTTTTATGTGAAAATGGCTAAGAGGTTATTAATGTAACCCCTCTTAATCACGTTTTTGTGTCACTAAACTGTCATTTATGGTCCAGAAGGCTGCAATGAAATTCCACCATTCCTCTTTATTGTGTTAATCAAAGAATTAGACACTTTGCTTCATAGTCGTCACTCAAAGTGAGCCCGCAGCGCTTTGAAATTGGTTTTGGTGATCATTTCAATCATGCCTTCCATCTGCAAGACCTTTTCGACATGCACACATGAAAAACCTCACGTGAAATATTTGCTCCTGAGATTTATGTGTAATGTGAGTGGCTACTTTGCAGAGGTAATGTTTACTATTCAGTTCAATAAAATGTGAATAATGTTTAATTAAGAACAATTTACATAGATTTTCAGAAGTGCATGTAATGGGAGTAATAACCAGTATATAAATGCAGAGAGCAATGCATTTCAGCTAGTAGGTACACAGTAGTCTATCAGCAATAGCAAAATGAAGATGTTTTATATGCTTATTATTAAAGAAGAGCGAATTTCTGAAAAATTCGGATGGGTGGCCGAATTTCCCCAAAAGATCCGATGAGAGCCTGTATAGGTGTGTTGAACACCGTGCATTGCAGAAACATACATAGGGAGTCCACTGTTCTAGGGAAATAGTACTGTGAGTTCGTATGACATGCAGATGACAGGCGTCACTCTTAGAATCACTTAACTCATTTGGTCAGTTATGGGGCCAAAACTGACCAAATAACTCAAGTGTAAACTCAGCCATACAGGTCAATGTTGGCGTCAGATAAAAAGGATCGTGCAGTGGCCCAAGATTCTACTATAGAGTTAAAGAGCTCACTCTTTTTACACAGTCTTCAGTTGATTCCACATAGATTTCTACAGAACCTGTTCTGTTACATGCAGAGTCAAGTAGTGGCCCCCTGACAGAGTGGAGAGGGTGTCAGGAGTACGTTTTTATTGACGTCACTGTTTACTTTGCCCTTCTTCTAACAGCATGAGACGTCAATACAGTGGCTCAGTGATAGACTGGTAATGTGGAAACAGCATTAGGCGTGAACACAGTGGCTCAGTGAAATACTGGTAACAGCATGAGGAGTCAACACATTGGCCTAGTGACAGAGTTGTGAGGGTGGCAAAGCATGAAGAGTCAACACAGTGGCCCAGTGACAGAGTAGTGAGGGGCAACAGCATAAAGGAGTCAATATAGTGGCCCGGTCACAGAGTGGTGAGGCGGGGGGCAAAATCAGTGGCAGTAACAGCACAAGATGGTGGGTGGCAGTAGGAGCACATGGCACCAGGTATATAGCATCAGGCGGGTGGCAACATCCGAATAGTGGCTGAAGCAGGTGGCCAGAAGAAATGGGTCTCTTGTGGCAATGTTGGCTGATCTATGCCTGATTTATCTTCACAAAGGTCAGTCTCTCCACATTTTCGGTAGAAATGAGAGTTCTCCTTGAGGTAACCATGCCCCAGCCGCACTAAACGCCCGCTCTGATGCCACTCTATTGGCCAGGCAGGAAAGCTTGTCCAGGGCGAACTCGACCAGTTGCGGCCACAAATCAAGTTTGGCTGCCCAGTAGTCCAGGGGATCTTCCATGTGGGATGGCAGGGTGCAGTCCAAGTATTCCACCATCTGCTGGTTCAGGTTCTGCTCAATGTCTTGCTGCTGGTGGGTGGTTTCTTCACTAGGTGGATGAAGAAAAGTGCTCATCAGAGACTCTAGACGTAAGTTGCTGCTCATGGAGCTATTAATGCTCCTTCCCCCCCTCCCCCCTCCAGCAGCCATGGCAGAAGAACATGAGTACAGAGGGCCCCCCCCCGGTCAGAACTTCTTGAGGAGGGGGCGATGGCGCACATAGGCAGCGGCCAACTGAGTACATAGAATGTCAAGATAGTAGTTCAGTTTATCCTCCCTGTAAATGGGTGTAAAAAAGGCCCCCATTTTGGACCGTAGCGAGGGTCTAACATGGTGGAGAGCCAATAGTGATCCCTCTGCCGAATTGTGACAATTCGGCTGTCACGCCGGTCTACCCTGGGCATGTTTGGCTCCCAACCTCCCACTGCTGCCACCCTGCTGATTCAAGACCAGGCTACCACCCTGCTGGCTCAGCCGCTGGCTCACGCGCAAGTTGTCAACCTCTTATCCTGATAATGAAGAACCCCTCTCTTCACCCGGCTCCCACGTGTGATCAGCCACATTATCGTCCACTACTGTCTGCATTTCACCCTCATCAGTCTCAGGGCCACTTCTCTGACCACTCGCAATATCAGCTCCCGCATGACTCTCATCATCACTACTTGCCCGCCTACTGGAGGAATCTCTACTCCAGATCTTGGCTGGGCAGTAGCTGCTGACTGTCCTCTAGAATTTCATACTTGCTGAAAAATAGAGCTAAGCCGATGGCATACAATAATTCTCGAGCTGAAGGAACAGAACTTGAAAGAGGCAGGTTGAGAACAGGTGGGGGCACAGACAGTGGCGTACTGCCACTATAAGTAGACCACGCAACTGCTATGGGGCACGTGGGAGGGGGGCCCAGAGTGCATGGAAGCAAGGGCCAGCTCCCAGCTACCACCACCCGCTCTTCTCTGCTGCTGGACTGCATTTAATTTTACTTTGCTGAAAGGGACAGCACAGTACCTTGCAGGGCTTGTTCCTTTCTCCAAAGTAAACTTCACGACCCGACATGAGCAGACAGCCCCCCCCCCTCCTCTCTGCAGTGTGATATTCCTTCATGTGTGAGGAGGGGGTGGAGCCAGAGGAGCCGAGGCAGTAGCAGGAGATATGGAGACTCTGCACCTTTTGACCTCCTGTGTCACTGTGCCTCCAGTATAAAGTTCCATCCCACACTGGTCCTCCTACACAGCAGCAATGGGGTAAGTTACTGTGGGAGGGAAGTTAGAGTTCTGAAACTGCAGCCCCTGCACATTTTGTGCCCCCCTGTTGTTCCAGCCCCTCACAGATCTCTGCCCACTGACTATCTCACCTATACTTCATGCAGAGCAAGAAGTTATGTCCCCCAGTGACCCCCCCTCCCCCATCAGTGGCATTTTAATTTTTTACAGCCCTCATCCCCCTATGTATGATGTATTGTCTCTGGCGGTTATATCAGCGCTGGAGCGTTAAAAGAGGAGCAGCTGATATCAGTCACATAGGATGTAATGTCTCTGGAGGTTATATCAGCGCTAGAGCGTTATAAGAGGAGCGGCTGATATCAGTCACACATGTTGTAATGTCTCTGGAGGTTATATCAGCGCTGGAGCATTATAAGAGGAGTGGCTGATATCAGTCACATATGATGTAATGTCTCTGGAGGTTATATCAGTACTGGAGCGTTATAAGAGGAGCGGCCGATATCAGTCACATAGGATGTAATGTCTCTGGAGGCTATATCAGTGCTGTAGCGTTATAAGAGGAGCGGCTGATATCAGTCACATATGATGTATTGTCTCTGGAGGTTATATCCGTGCTGGAGTGTTATAAGAGGAGCGGCTGATATCAGTCACATGTGATGTAAAGTCTCTGGAGGCTATATCAGTGCTGGAGCGTTATAAGAGGAGCGGCTGATATCAGTCACATATGATGTAATGTCTCTGGAGGTTATATCCGTGCTGGAGTGTTATAAGAGGAGCGGCTGATATCAGTCACATGTGATGTTATGTCTCTGGAGGTTATATCAGTGCTGGAGGGTTAGAAGAGGAGCGGCTGATATCAGCCACATATGTAATATCTCTGGAAGTTATATCAGTGCTGGAGCGTTATAAGAGGAGTGGCTGATATCGGTCACATAGGATGTAATGTCTCTGGAGGTTATATCAGTGCTGGAGTGTTATAAGAGGAGCGGCTAATGTCAGTCACATATGCTGTAATGTCTCTGGAAGTTATATCAGTGCTGGAGCATTATAAGAGGAGTGGCTGATATCAGTCACATAGGATGTAATGTCTCTGGAGGTTATATCAGTACTGGAGCGTTATAAGAGGAGCAGCTGATATCAGTTACATGTGATGTAATGTCTCTGTAGGTTATATCAGTGCTGGAGGGTTAGAAGAAGAGCAGCTGATATCATTCACACAGGATGTAATGTCTCTGGAAGTTATATCAGTGCTGGAGCGTTATAAGAGGAGTGGCTGATATCGGTCACATAGGATGTAATGTCTCTGGAGGTTATATCTGTGCTGGAGCGTTATAAGAGGAGCGGCTGATATCAGTCATATAGGATGTAATGTCTCTGGAGGTTATATCAGTGCTGGAGGGTTAGAAGAGGAGCAGCTGATATCATTCACACAGGATGTAATGTCTCTGGAAGTTATATCAGTGCTGGAGCGTTATAAGAGGAGTGGCTGATATCGGTCACATAGGATGTAATGTCTCTGGAGGTTATATCAGTGCTGGAGCGTTATAAGAGGAGCGGCTGATATCAGTCACATAGGATGTAATGTCTCTGGAGGTTAAATCAGTACTGGAGCAATATAAGAGGAGCCGCTGATATCAGTCACATAGGATGTAAATGTCTCTGGACAGTGCACAGCCCCCATCATTTAACCCCCCAGATGCCACGATCAATGCTGATCGTGGCATCTGTGAGTGAAGGTGGAGGAATGCCGTTCCCTCTATTAAAAAAATAATGATTTATCCGTAACAGTTTTATAAGGTTATTTATACATTGTATTTCTTTACTTATTAGCAAATGGGTGTGGCAGTGGAGGAGCCAGGGCCAGGGGTGGGTAATGGGCGGAGTTAGGGGGCCCAATTCTGATTGCTATGGGGCTGAATGATTTTTGTGTACACCCCTGGGCACAGAGCTTTTTTGCGGGGCTATGCCAACTAATGGTCGTGTCAGAGGAACCCACCGAATCCTGTCTGGGAGTGTCTGATGTCACTTGCGATGAAGTATAAGACCGAGTCAACCATTCAAATACTGCTGGGTTGCTGGTCAAGACAAGACTGCTAGATGACACTGGCAGCTTAGGCCTGTCGCTTTGACTCCTGCTGCCAACCCCCTTCTTCTGAAGCTACTTCTGCCTGCTTCAGAAACATTTTGGCCACTGCCCCTTAGAAGGGCCTGTCACCTGTCTGTCCGACATACTGTAAATAAATAAAAATTGCAAGGGGAAAAGAGCAATACTATCAGACTGCAATTACACCACAGAAACAAGGTTGAATGGATGTACTTTTATATATCAAATAACCACACCCCAAATCTGGTTGTATCAGTCTGAAAATTCACCCCAAAAGCAAGGATAAATGAAAGTACTTTTATACATGAAATAAACACACCCCATAACTGGTTGTATCAGACCGCACTATCACGCCAAAAAGAAAGGATTCGTGGAAGTATTTTTATATATAAAATAAACACACCTCAAAACTGGTTGTATCAGACCGCACTATCACGCCAAAAAGAAAGGATTAAAGGAAGTATTTTTATATATAAAATAAACACACCTCAAAACTGGTTGTATCAGACTGCAAATTCACCCCAAAAGCAAGGATGAATGGACGTACTTTTATATACTTAAAATAAATACACTCCAACATAAGAGATGCTAGGATTACTGCAATTACTGTTTAAAACAACCTAAAATCTGTAGTAATAGATCACTTTTAGTAACCTCAATTAGTACAGCAAGGTGTAACAGAATAACTCCTATTACCCAGGTTTTACACTCTCCTATTGGTCCCTGATCTCTCCCTACAGTGTGGACAAGGCCTCCCTATCCTTTCTCTATACTATGAATAATCTTTCTCTGAACAGCTCAATAGTTTTTTGAATAAAGTCTTTCCTAATCAGTGTCCCTAGTGCCTGCAACATCTCTCCCCTTCTTCACTGTAAAATGGCGGAGACCGGGCATGAGGAGGCTTTTTATATGGCTGTGACATCACAGGGGCTGGCTATCTGCTGACTGGCTGTCTGCATGGCATTGTGGGTGCTCCCTCATTCCCGGGCTGCTAACATTCACTTTGTAACATGTTCAGCAGCCATTTTTGAAAAATACAATTCTTTACCATGAACACAATGAAATTCGACATCGGGACGAATAGAATTTTTCCTAAATTTCAGATCGAATTCCACTTCGTCAACTTCGATTCGGTCATCTCTTCTTATTATAATAGTTTAAGTTTAAACAAAAATGTTTCAAAGCATAATGGGACTGATTCACTAATTCAAGTTAAACTGTAGAAAACGAAAACAGACAGTCTAATGAACCACCAAATTCAGCACAATGGTTCAGGCTGGATAATAAATTTGGTGTGTGGCTAGGCTCTTTTGTTTATACCACCTATTAGTGGCTTACGTTGTGACAGAATTTTTTTTACCTGAAATTTATACAAAATGGCACAACTTAAGCCATGCCCCTTGGAGGATGAGGCACAGTGGATTATTCTCTTTGGCTTACTTGCTTCATAACCATGGCTAAAATGAGATGCCACAAATTGCACTAGCATTGCACAAAATTTTAAAATTATGCCAGAATTGAAGCAAAGCCATGCAGAATTGATCCTGCCAGACAAATATGTGCTTGCAGTACATAAAGTCCACTTACCCACCATTGGGTCCTCATAACTAAGACCAGGGCCCTGGCCGGTACTGCCAGGTTCCATTGTGTTGGAACATAAAACATTTTGAGGAGTTAGTAAGCTTGCCATTAGTTTTTTTATTAGGCTGGACAATCCCTTTAAGATCATCACTTATAGGAAGCCTTTCTATCTTTTTTTGCTGCTGAATGTGTGACATGAAGGTGGGGGCAGTAGGGTATACTAAAGGCAATGCTTTTGGGATGGGAATAGGATGAGATGGGTGTCTTATAGAGTGTACAAGTGTCTGTGTGATGAAGAGCTGGTTCTGGTTGTCTTGACTGGCTGGATAGAAACCTCTCTGTAGGTTTCCTTCTGAGTGAATAATTGAGGATTCTGAATGTGTATAAAAATGCTATCTATGTAATGCCAACATATGGAGTGAAGAGGTAGTGGTATTGTGGCTGCAAAAACTGCAGGCAAAGATGTGGATTTCCCTGACCTTCCTATTGGTTGGATATGTCCTGATATGTATGTCACAAGATAACCAACTTTCAAAATGTGATTCATTTGCAATATTTTATCACAAGTAGAAATAATTGAATTTCTTGAGCTTGAGTCCAATTCGGTATACTAATATATTTGACCTAAATCAAGGTGCTCAGATTGCCCTGAGGTCTCCTAGGACTCATATCTTTTTTTATTACTTCACAATTTGTTTTTTCCTCTCTCTCTCTTTACGTTTTCAAGCTCTTTAATGCAAAGATAGCATTAATAATGTCAGAGTGACAATGTCATACACTGAAAAAAAATATAAACGCAACACTTTTGGTTTTGCTCCCATTTTGCATGATCTGTACTCAAAGACCTGAAACATTTTCTACATACACAAGAGACCCATCACTTTCAAATACTGTTCACAAATCTGTCTAAATCTGTGTTAGTGAGTACTTCTCCTTTGCCTAGATAATCCATCCCACCTCACAGGTGTGGTATATCAAGGTGCTGATTAGGCTCCTTTCACACTAGCGTTCGGGTGTCCGCTCGTGAGCTCCGTTTGAAGGGGCTCACGAGCGGCCCTGAACGCAGCCGTCTGGCCCTAATGCATTCTCAGTGGAGGCGGATCCACTGAGAATGCATCCGTCTGCCAGCGCTCAGCCTCCGCTCCGCTCAGTGAGCGGACACCCGACAGCGTTCGGGTGTCCGCCTGGCCGTGCGGAGGCGAGCGGATCCGTTCCGACTTACAATGTAAGTCAATGGGGACGGATCCGTTTGAAGATGACACCATATGGCTCAATCTTCAAGCGGATCCGTCCCCCATTGACTTTCAATGTAAAGTCGGAACGGATCCGCTCAGGCTACTTTCAGACTTAGAAAATTTTTCTAAGTTCTAATGCAGACGGATCCGTTCTGAACGGAGCCACCGTCTGCATTAATATGAGCGGATCCGTTCAGAACGGATCCGATCGAACGCAAGTGTGAAAGTAGCCTTAGACAGCATGAATATTGCACAGGTGTACCTTATACTGCCCACAATAAAAGACCACTCTGAAATGTGCACAGTTTTGCCTTACTGGGGGTGGGTGGGGGGTTGTTCATAAAACCAGTCAGTATCTGGTATGGCCACCATTTACCTCATGCAGTGCAACACATCTTCATCGCATAGAGTTGATCAGGTTGTTGATTGTGGCCTGTGGAATGTTGGCCCACTCCTCTTCAATAGCTATGCGAAGTTGCAGGATATTCTCAGGAACTGGAACACGCTGTCGTACACGCCAATCCAGAGCATCCCAAATATGCTCAATGAGTGACATGTCCGGTGAGTATGCTGGCCATGCAACAACTGGGATGTTAGCATCCTCCAGGAATTGTGTACAAATCTTTGCAATATGGGGCCATGCATTATCATGCTGCAACATGAGGTGATGGTCGTGGATGAATGGCACAACAATGGGCCTCAGGATTAGTGTTGAGCGTGAATATTCGAATTGCGAATTTTGATCGTGAATATCGCCACTTCGAGAATATTTAGAATATAGCACTATATATTTGTATTCATGAATACTCACGAATATATTACATTGCCGATTTTTGCAATCAAGTAAACAATGACTGGAGATCACAAATTCTTGAATTTGGGAATTTATGGCGAATATTTGGCCCAAAATTCGCGAAATATCGCAAATTTGAATATTGCCTATTCTGAATTACTACTCAGGATCTTGTCACATTATCTCTGTGCATTCAAAATGCTATCAATATAATGTTCATCACCTGAGAGGCATTGGATATGACAGGTATGTGCTGCTGTATAGCGAGTACAGGAAAGTGCGGGGGGAGGGTTGATTTAGAGAAATGCAAAGGAGTAGCAGGAGTATAGTGAACATTGTAAGATATTGCATACTGTAAAAAGCAAGAATACATTTGAGAAATACACAGAGGAAATCCACGGCACACCATTAGAATTTCATCAATTAGTGGTTTTTAATTCATGGCAGTTCATACATCAACTTTTTGTTCCATCCAGAGTAATTATTCAAGCAATATAAATAATTAAGTAGTACAACCCCAACATTTCAGTCGATGTCGACCTTTATCAAGGGATCTGTGACTTAGGATATATAAGAGAGATGCTCTCCAGAGCCGTGGATTTCCTCTGTGAATCAATTGACGTCTGTCCTTCACGAGCACCCAACAGCTAGGGTGTGCAGATCTCATATTTTCTCTTACATTTGAGAAATGTAATATTGTATAGATATTAGGGGTCATTTATTATACTAAAATAGTCTAAATTAGGTGTATTTCAGGAGTAGTGTTTGAATATTCGAATAGCGAATATTATTCGCGAATATCGGCACTTCGAGAATTTGCAAATATTTAGAATATAGTGATATATTCGTAATTTCGAATATTCTAGATTTCTTTTCAACAGTAACCTACCTTCTTGCTTGTGGGCCAATGAGACGGCTGCAATGTCTTTTTCTGAGCTTAGCAACATCCCTAGCAACCAATAGGAAAGTTACCTACCCCTTACTATATAAGAACCTCCCTAGCAGACCTTGTATGCAGTATTTTGCAGATCTAAGAGAGACAGCTGTGTTATTGTTGTGCTCTCTGCTTTCCTGTTTCATTACATTAGATTGCAAAACAAGCAGAAAGGACGGGCCGTCCCTGGGCTGCAAGCCTGGGGTGAGGCCTGCATGACTGGGTTTGGAGGGAGTGGGGAGAAAATGGCAGGTATGGGGTTAAGGATGGTGCTGGGAGGGGAGTGGCTGGTAGGAGGGGGGAAGATAGTTAAAAGGGGAGACCAAAGGCAGGAAAGGGGACATTTTTTTGTGGCTACAGTGAAGGGATCAGTCGTCCCTGCCCCCCCCCCCCCTATTTAAACAAATAAATAAAATAAATACAGTGTGAAGTGTGCCCCAGAGCCTACTTACTATGTAGGAGGTGGAGGCGGTGCTGGCGCAGCTCTGGGCGGCTGCTGAACAGAGAGGTCCAGGATGGTTGCAGGCTCAGGTCTAGGGTTTGCTAGCGGGGTCGTGTAGTGTTGCTGCTAAAGTGCCTCCAGGAAAACGGCCGATGAGGACCAGGCCTCCGGAGTGCCTGAGCCTGGAGTTGACCCTGAGGGTCCGGGGCTGAGTGAGGATCCCCTCCAGGGACCCTCTGGTTCATGCTGCAGGTTAGTTCCAGGCAGGCAAGGGACGGCAGGACCTAGGCCTGGGGAGAGGATTCCCTTCTTTTTCAGTGGAGGTGGGCGGCAGGACCAGGTGCGGCAGGACCTCTAGGCAGAGGTTCCAATGTCCAGCTAGGGAGAGATGGCAAGGGTGAGCAGCAGGAATGGCATGGCCCAGATGGAGGCTTGGCATCTTCTTCCCAGGCTGAGCAGCACAGTGCTGGCTTACTGTATTCTGGAGCTTTGATGATGTCTAGTGGTACGGCGCTGGAACTGCACGCCCAGGCTACAGTAGGAGAAGAAATCTCTGCAGAGAATTTCATGAGTATACCAGGACAGGGGGGAGGCTGTACGCAACACCCTCAAACTTGCGCTTCGGCTGGCAGAGTCCCAGCATCTGCGCAGCCAGGTGAGTCGAAAGGGGGTAACCCCCTGGCATTGGCAAATCTGATCGGGACCCTATGGGTGGGGGGACCCCGGGGGCAGCAGCCGGTGGGGAGTTAAGGGAGCTTTGGACTGGGTTACGGGAGTTGGTGGCACCTGGGTCGACGGCGGGGTCGCCATTGACGACGTGGGTGTCTCAGGGGAGGGGAGCTCCTGTTGGGGGGGACTGCAGGTGGCGGCTGTAGTGGTGGCGGCGGGGCTGGAAGGACGTCAGCGGAGTCGGGAGGTGATAAGGATGGGGAAGTAGATGTTAATAAGGATGGGGATGCACTGCATCATCCACATTTGGGTGATGCAGCAAAGAGGATCTCCCCTGCATAACGGAAACGTGACGGATCGGTTTTGCAGCCCATAGACTTCTATTATGACAGAATGAATAAAGTAATGCCTCTAATGCATTCAGTCATAGAATTGCGTTATGGTCCGTGGTAATGGAATCCATAATGCAATTCTGCTTTTACCACCAAACGAAGTGTGAACGAATTTCAAAATATAAATTTGCTCATCTCTAGTCATCACATTCAAGCTCATATGTTGTGGCATCCATCACAACATGTACCACATCACTCTTCATAACCTCATCTTCGCTGTTACCGCAGGCAATCTGGTCTACATTGCTTGTAACATTAGTGACTGGGAGACACAATATTGCCATCCCTTTCGGTGGCTTCCCTCTGTGGCTTCCATCTCAACCTGGGAATGAGTGAGCTGTGCTGGCGTCTCAGCTTCTACATTCCACTTCTCTACCATGAACATCCTCCTTGGCGGTGTTATATGCCAGGTTACTACCAACAAGTGACACCTGTAAGGAATTTTCCACAAATATCTCTGGCTAATTACCCGCGAACCACACCACATCCATCAGAGTGCAGACCTTACTGATTTTATCATCCAGGCAATCAAATGTATTATCTTGAGCTACATTCATCCCAGTATGATCCACCACTGGTTCTATACACCCTTCCAGCATACAGTCACTACAATCAGATACTTTCTCTTCCCAAATCAAGCTCACAGACTTGACACTCATCTCGTCAGGTACAACTGACTACTGGTTGCCACTAGCAACCACTTTAGTTTAACAGTAAACTGACATGGCAGCCATACTCTCTGAGTTGCTAACAGTCACAGCACAAGCATCACGTCACACTCTTGTCATTATCAGCCCTGACCTCTAAGGGCACACTTGAGCTAATCCCCACATTGGACATTTCCTCAGTAACTGCATCTTCTTCAGGTTTTGTCAACCTCAGGCTTCATTATCCTGCTTCCTCTTACACGGGTTAGCATTGGATCCCTGCGTTTAGCCATCCCAAAGTTACCTCTTGTAACTGACAATTCAGGTAAGGCCTCATGCACACGACCGTTGTGTGCATCCGCATCCATTCCATCATTTTTCACAGTTTAGCGGAGGTCACATTCATTTCTATGGAGCTGTGAAAAAAAAAAAAAAAATGATAGTCCTCCGTTTTTTCTCCGCGTCCGTGATCCAAGTCCATCCAAAAAATATAACCTGTCCTATTCTTGTCAGTGGAAAACGGAGGACGGACCCATTCGAGTCAATGGGTCCATCAAAAAAAGAACAGATGCACAACTGGTATGTCATCCGTGTCCGCATCCGTGTCCATTTTTTTCTACAAGACCTTGGTGCAATAAAATTACACTTTTCATTAACCTTCCTTTTTTTCCCCTGTCAGACAAAAAAAAAGGAAGACACAAGGAAACACAACTGAAGCAAAATCGGACACGGACCACTGAAGCCAAATCACTGACAGTGAAAAAACACTGTCGTGTGCATGAGGCCTAAAGCAGTGACTTTCTCTCCTGCAGAAGCCTGTGAGGGAGAAATCTCAGCTGGCTTACCTGCTGAGTTCACACACTGCTTTTACCTGATCCGATTTTGTACCCATTTCCTAAAACAAAGGCAGGTTAGACATAGTATGTAACATCTCATTAATGTTTCCACATAACAGTTGTGTCTCTTTTCCATCAGACACCTTCTCATTTAACCCATAGTGGGATTCCACCCACCAACAACTTGCATGTCTTCCTCTGCAATTCTTCTGGCCTCCTGACCAAAGGACAATCAGGTGCACACTTTCCCACTTGACGTCAATTTCCCGTTGGTTGCCCTTAGCAACGACACAAATCACCTTTTCCTCTGGAACTCCAGGTACATCCCCGACACATTGGACCTTTACAAAGTGTCTACTTAGCGTTGAAGACTTTCTCTCCAGGGCCAACTGCAGTTGCACCTCCAAAGCCTCCCGCTCTGCATCAAACTGCACCATTTCACTTTGGGTGTAACCAATCAGTGTGGCCATGTTTTCCTGCTGCTTTATCCGCCACAACCGCCTGGTGTATTTCTCCATGAGACCCATGGCCACGGACTTTCAGCAATCAAGTCCACTTTAATCAGAGACCACATTCTTCAGATGTCTCTCTCTCCCTAGAGACAAACTCAGCATTCACATTTCTTTTGCACCATAGACTTCACAGTTTTATCAGCAGAGATCACAGTCTCTTTCAATTGGGCTTCTGGCCTTTTAACCCCTTAAGGACCGGGCTCATTTTCACCTTAAGGACCAGGCCATTTTTTGCAAATCTGACCAGTGTCACTTTAAGTGCTGATAACTTTAAAACGCTTTGACTTATCCAGGCCATTCTGAGATTGTTTTTTCGTCACATATTGTACTTCATGACACTGGTAAAATAAAGTAAAAAAAAATAATTTTTTTGCATAATAAAATACCTAATTTACCAAAAATTTTGAAAAATTAGCAAATTTCAAAGTTTCAGTTTCTCTACTTCTGTAATACATAGTAATACCCCCAAAAATTGTGATGACTTAACATTCCCCATATGTCTACTTCATGTTTGAATTATTTTGGGAATGATATTTTATTTTTTGGGGATGTTACAAGGCTTAGAAGTTTAGAAGCAAATCTTGAAATTTTTCAGAAATTTACAAAAACCCAATTTTTAGGGACCACTACAGCTCTGAAGTCACTTTGCGAGGCTTACATAATAGAAACCGCCCAAAAATGACCCCATTCTATAAACTACACCCCTCAAGGTATTCAAAACTGATTTTACAAACTCCGTTAACCCTTTAGGTGTTGCACAAGAGTTATTGGCAAATTGGGATGAAATTTGAGAATTTCATTTTTTTGCCTAATTTTCCATTTTAACCCATTTTTTCCACTAACAAAGCAAGGGTTAACAGCCAAACAAGACTGTATCTTTATTGCCCTGACTCTGCTGTTTACAGAAACACCCAATATGTGTCCGTAAACTACTGTACGGCCACACAGCGGGGCGTAGAGTGAAAGGTGCGCCGTATGGTTTTTGGAAGCCAGATTTTGCTGGACAGTTTTTTTGACACCATGTCCCATTTGAAGCCCCCTGATGCACCCCTAGAGTAGAAACTCCATAAAGTGACCCCATCTAAGAAACTATACCCCTCAAGGTATTCAAAACTGATTTTACAAACTTCGTTAACCCTTTAGGTGTTGCACAAGAGTTATTGGCAAATTGGGATGAAATTTGAGAATTTCATTTTTTTGCCTAATTTTCCATTTTAACCAATTTTTTCCACTAACAAAGCAAGGGTTAACAGCCAAACAAGACTGTATCTTTATTGCCCTGACTCTGCTGTTTACAGAAACACCCCAAATGTGGCCGTAAACTACTGTACGGCCACACAGCGGGGCGTAGAGTGAAAGGTGCGCCGTATGGTTTTTGGAAGCCAGATTTTGCTGGACAGTTTTTTTGACACCATGTCCCATTTGAAGCCCCCCTGATGCACCCCTAGAGTAGAAACTCCAAAAAAGTGACCCCATCTAAGAAACTACACCCCTCAAGGTATTCAAAACTGATTTTACAAACTTTGTCAACCCTTTAGGTGTTGCACAAGATTTAATGGAAAATAGAGATACAATTTCAAAATTTCACTTTTTTGGCAGATTTTCCATTTTAATATTTTTTTTCCAGTTACAAAGCAAGGGTTAACAGCCAAACAAAACATTATTTATGGCCCTGATTCTGTAGTTTACAGAAACACCCCATATGTGGTCGTAAACTGCTGTACGGGCACACGGCAGGGCACAGAAGGAAAGGAATGCCATACGGTTTTTGGAAGGCAGATTTTGCTGGACAGTTTTTTTGACACCATGTCCCATTTGAAGCCCCCCTGATGCACCCCTAGAGTAGAAACTCCAAAAAAGTGACCCCATTTTAGAAAGTACGGAATAGGGTGGCAGTATTGTTGGTACTAGTTTAGGGTACATATGATTTTTGGTTGCTCTATATTACACTTTTTGTGCGGCAAGGTAACAAGAAATAGCTTTTTTGGCACGTTTTTTTTTTTGTTATTTACAACATTCATCTGACAGGTTAGATCATGTGGTAATTTTATAGAGCAGGTTGTCACGGACGCGGCGATACCTAATATGTATACAATTTTTTTTATTTATGTAAGTTTTATACAATAACTTCATTTTTAAAACCAAAAAATTGTTTAGTGCCTCCATAGTCTAAGAGCCATAGTTTTTACAGTTTTTGGGCGATTATCTTGAGTAGGGTCTAATTTTTTGCGGGATGAGATGACGGTTTGATTGGCACTATTTTGGGGTGCATATGACTTTTTGATCGCTTGCTATTACACTTTTTGTGACGTAAGATGGCAAAAAATTGCTTTTTTTACACTTTTTTTTTCTTTTTTTTTTACGGTGCTCACCTGAGGGGTTAGGTCATGTGATAATTTTATAGAGCCGGTCGATACGGACGCGGCGATACCTAATATGTATACTTTATTTTTATTTATAAAAGTTTTACACAATTATTTTATTTTTGAAACAAAAAAAATCATGTTTTAGTGTTTCCATAGTCTAAGAGCCATAGTTTTTTCAGTTTTTGGGCGATTATCTTGAGTAGGGTCTCATTTTTTGCGGGATGAGATGACGGTTTTATTGGTACTATTTTGGCGTACATGCGACTTTTTTGATCACTTTTATTACCTTTTTTGGGAAGTAAGGTGGGCAAAATTTCAATTTTCTCATAGTTTTTATTTTTTTATTTTTATGGCGTTCACCGTGCGGGGAAAGTAACATGACCGTTTTATAGATCAGGTCGTTACGGACGCGGCGATACCTAATATGTGTAGTGTATTTTTTTATTTTTATTTTTATTCAGTGATAAATGTTTTTTTATTTTATCTTAACTTTTTTCACTTTTTTAAAAAAAAATTGGACCCAGACCCACTTGGTTCTTGAAGATCCAGTGGGTCTGATGTCTGTAAAATACAGTACAGAAACTATATAGGTTTCTGCACTGTATTTTACTTACACTGAACAGATCTATGCTTTCAGCACAGATCTGTTCAGCACCATGGACAGCAGGACGCCTGAGCAGGCGTCCTGTTGCCATGGGAACCTTCCCCGTCTGTCACAACTTCGCAGACGGGGAAGGGTGAGGACGGGGCTTCGGGGGGCTCTCTGGGGGCTCTCTCCCTCTCCCATCGGGGGGCTGCAAAGGCACAGCAGCCCCCCGATCGGAGAGGGAGGGAGCTCCTTGCGCTGTTAACCTATTCCATACAGCGGTCCGTACGGACCGCTGCATGGAAAGGGTTAAACGGCTGACATCGCATCACCGATGTCAGCCGTTTATACCAGAGTGCCAGCAATGTGCTGGCACCCTGGTATAACCCACTAGACGCCAACGATTATGCAATAGGAGGCGGGCGGGGGATCGCGATCCCGCCTGCCGCACCGCCCGCCTCCCGCAACGCCCCCACTGCCTGCGACACCCCCCCTGCACCACCCGCCGCCATCAAATCATGCAGGGGTGCAGGGGGGGTGCGCAATATTGATTTTAGGCACTCTGAAGTTTCTGATCCCCGCGGTCAGGGACCGCGGGGATCAGAAACTGCAAAAAGCGCAGCAAACCGCAGGTCTGAATTGACCTGCGGTTTGCTGCGATCGCCGACACGGGGGGGTCAAATGACCCCCCCCTGCATTGTTACGGGATGCCGGCTGAATGATTTCAGCCGGCGTCCCGTTCCGATTAACCCCCGCGGCGCCGGAATGCAGATTTTAAGTCAGGACGTACCGGTACGTCCTCGGTCCTTAAGGACTCGGGAAATAGGGCGTACCGGTACGTCCTCGGTCCTTAAGGGGTTAAGCTCCCACACACCAATTCCTTGCAAACACATCTTTTCCACAATAGGCTTCTGGCCCTTTAAGCTCTGCAGCACCCATCTTCGTGTGCCATTTTCATGCCATAGCATACCTCCACCATATGTGACAACTCAGGGTCACTTAGCTCTCCAGAATCGCCGTTTTATGGTTGGCACACCTCAAGAAGCCACTCCAACACTGCAGATTTTGGTGCAAACTGGCCACGACCAGCTTTATTTTCACTTTTACAGAAGTCCAAACAAATCTTAAACATAAATCCTAGGCCGTATTGCCACTGACTACACAGTATTTCTCCCTCTCTATCAGGATCTGGGTCTACCAGCCTGCTCCTCAAAAACACAACACGGTGCTTACCCTACACAGGGTTAGAGGGTCCCGGCTCCCACAGGCCTTGACACAGGCTGCTCCTTCCCCAGACAGGGAGCCCTGATTGAGGAGATCAGCCCACATTTATCCAAGCTCCTCAGTTGGTTGCTAATTACCAGGATAGCTGCTGCATACAGTGTGAAAAAACTATTTTCCCAGCCTTTAGTGTTCTCATCCAGCTTCCTCTGGGCGAGATACACCATTTTAATTGCCCTCATATGGCCCTCTGGCAGCTCCACTGCCACAGTGTGTTTAGCATGGCAGGGGGGTGATCATGGACAGGCACATTTTCCTATCCACAGCCAATGTGGACAAGCTCACGTTCATTAAAAGGAACCAGGCATGGATTCCACAGGACTTGTCCGTATCTTGGCCAGAGTAGAGAGGTATACAGGCCGCACTTCCCTTCAACCGTCTAACTGTTGTAAGAGAGGAAATTTTTCAATGAAGTGTGTCTATGAAAGTCAAGAATTATATATTTTTTTTAATTAGTAACACCCCCTTCATCGGTCTAACTGTTGTAGGAGAGGAAATTCTTCTGTGGAGTGAGTGTCTGTGAAAGTCATGAATAGTGTTGAGCCACCTCGAACTGTAAAATTCGGGTCCGTACCCAATCTTTGCCGGAAAAGTTTGGTAGGGATGAGCGAATAGACTTCGGATGACACATCCAAAGTCGATTCGCATCGAGGGCTCCGTACAGTATTATAATTTATTGACTCCGATCAGCCAAAGTTATTACTATAGTCTTGCGAGACTTTGAATAATAACTTCAGAAATTAATTTATTCTGTAAAAAACAATTTCCCGAACTTGGGTTCAGTTCCAAGGTACCTACTAATGGCATGGCTGTGATTGGCCAGTGCATCGTGTGACCCAGCCTATATACAAGCTGGATCACGTGTAGCACCACCCATCAGCTCTAAGTAGTGCAGACACAGGAAGCAGGCAGCTGAAGCGAGTGTTAGGAATCTGTCTATTTGTTTTGTGGGTGACCTATAATGATTTTTTTGTGGGTGCAATACACCAGCTTTGCACCCCTGACACAGAAATATAATAATAAATCTGGCTGGTAATTCTGTGGGTGACCTAAAGCGATCTATTGTTGGTGCAATGCACCATTTTTGTACCCCTGACACAAAAATATAATAGTTAATCCGTCTCTTAGTTCGATGGGTGATATATACCCATTTTTGGCGTGAGATACACATGTACTTTATACGTGACAGGGAAACTAATATCGTTAATCTGACTGTTAGTTTGGCCGGTGACATATACCCATTTTTGGTGTGAGAAACACATGAAAGCATATGTGACAGGGAAATTAAATATAGTTAATCTGTCGGTTAGTCCGGTGGCTGACCTCAAAGATTGAGGAGAGCATAAAATAAAAGACTTTGCCCTGGTCGTGGTGCTGCTGGTGATGGTGGAGCTCCTGTTGCAGGGAGAGGATGTGGTCAATCTGTGCCAGCTACACATCCAAATGATACACCTGCCTCAGGTGCATGTAGGCGACAGGACATTCACCCGAATACCAGTGTACGAATGGTGAGGCCAGAACAAGTAGAGGCGGTAGTAGATTGGATGGCTGACAGTGCCTTCAGTTCCTTCACATTGTCTCACACCCGGTGCTCTGCTGAAACCGAGAGTTGGCACCTGCAGCCCATGGGCATTTGTCTTTCACTTCACCCCCTTGCAAATCTGCCAAGCAGTCTGAGCACCAAGTCATGCAGCAGTCTCTTATGCTTTTTGAAGACTGCTGGCGGGGTGGGCCATCCACCTAGCCCTGCCCCAGAAGTAGAAGAGATTGAGTGCACTGATGCCCAACCACTTATGTTTCAAGATGGAAGGACCACCGCAGCATGTCTCTGATGATGATAACGAAACACAGGTGCCAACTGCTGTGGCTTTCGGCCGTGTGCATACCGGCAAGGAGGGCAGGGGTGAAGTGTGGGTGGAAGATGATGTAGAAGATAAGGAGGTCCTAGACCCCACATGGAATCAAGGTCATGCGAGTGACGTGTGCAGTTCGGAGGAAGAGGTGGTGGTTACACAGCGCCAGCTGCACAGCAAAAGAGGGAGCAGGGTACAAAAGCAGAGTGGCCGTCCCCCTAGCCAGTATGCATGCTACTGCCCCCCACACCCGGGGACTGAGCACACCAAAGCCTGTTCCAAGGAGTTCCCTGGCATGGCAGTTCTTCAGACAATGTGCTGACGACAATACATGACTGGTTTGCATGCTGTGCAATCAGAGCCTGAAGCGAGGCATAGACATTCTCAACCTGAGCACAACCTGCATGACCAGCCATGACCAGCCAGCCCACAAACAGAGGAAGTGGCAGCAACACCACCACCACCTCCGCCACCGCCACCCAACATGTCCTCACTGTCCCATGGAAACGTTCAGCTGTCCATCCCCCAAACACTGGAGAGAAAGAGGAAGTACCCCCTACCGACCCGCGATCCCTGGCCCTGAATGCCAGCATTTCCAAATTCCTGGCCTTTGAAATGCTGTCATTGCATCTGGTGGAGACAGAGACTTTAAAAACCTTATGGCGGTGGCTGTCTCAAAGTACGTGGTTCCCAGCCGCCACTACTTTTCCAGGCGAGCCATCCCTGCCCTGCACAACTAAGTGGCAGACAAAATCAGGTGTGCACTGCGCAATGACATCTGTGGCAAGGTCTACATAACTACCGATACGTGGACCAGTAAGTACAGGCAGGGACATTATATCTCCCTAACTGCACACTAGGTAAATGCAGTGGTGGCTGGGCCTGAAGTGGATAGCAGTTTGGCGCATGTCCTACCGCCACCGAGGATTGCAGAACATTTCTCGTTGCCTCCTCCATCCATTCAGTGTAACACCTTCACTACCAACTTCAGCAAAGCCAGGGGTAAACAACAGCAGGCAGTTTTAAAAAGTATCTGTTTGGGGGACAAACCCCACACTGCGCAGGAGCTATGGACGGACATGGAACAACAGACCAATGAGTGGTTGGTGCTGCTAAATAGAGTTGAGCGGACACCTGTATGTTCGGGTTCGACAGGTTCGGCCGAACTTCACAAAAAAGTTCGCGTTCGGAACCCGAACTTGACCCCGAACCCCATTGAAGTCAATGGGGACCCGAACTTTTGAGCACTAAAATGGCTGCAAAAATCTCATGGAAAGGGATAGAGGGCTGAAAACACCAGTAAAATGTGGTTAAGAGCATGGTAAGTGCTCTGCAAACAAAAGTGGATAGGGAAATGACTTTAAATAACATAAAATAAGTTAAAATAAAAAAAAAAAATCTGGTTCTAGGAGGACGAGGTCCATTTAGAGTAGGAGGTTGAGGAGGCGGTGGATGCGGAGATGTAGGTAGAAGCGGCGGTGGAGGAGGAGGTAGCCTACACTGCTTTTTGGTTTTATTTTATTTTTTTATTTTTTTTAAATAGGGTACACCCCAAAACATTGAGAAATATGACCTGGGATAACCCCCTCCAGTCATGCTAAACGCACGTTCAGACAATACACTGGATGCAGGGCAGACGAGCACCTCCAAGAGGTAAAGGTCAAGCTCAGGCCATGTGCCCAATTTGGACACCCAGAAGTTGCAGGGGGCAGAACCATTAGTCAATTTGTGTAGGCGTGTGCAAACATACGGGCACCATGTCGCACGTCCCGGTGATGTTCACGATCCAATTGGATATCTCCTCTATCAACTTTCGATTTTCTTTTCTGAGCCTACCATGTTGATCACGGTTAGCGGCGAATCATGGTTCCACCCCGGAGAGGGAGCTTAAGAAAGAGACCACATCCAAGGGAGATCAATGCATGAAATGTAATTGTGAATGAGCGTAAATGTGGGAGAAGCTATTAAAACAGAAGAATTGAAGGAAAGCAGGGGACGCGTGGCAATTACCCACTCCCGACTCAGGGAGGTAGTGATGATAAATAACAATACAGGACTCTTAAGATGCCCTGTTATTGGAATGATTAATAAAAAATTATAGGGAATGTCACTGTGGTATTTTGGATTTGGAAACGTTAGACAGGAGAGGCCCTGCTTCCTCTTTGTTGACTCTAGATAACTTCTGCCTGATCGCACTTCCCTGTGACGTCCACCATACATTTGGATATCTTCTCTATCAACTTTCAATGTTCTTTTCTGAGCCTACCATGTTGATCACGGTTATCGGCGAATCAGGGTTCCATGCCGTAGAGGGAGCGTGAGAAAGGGAGACCTCATCCAAGGGAGGTCAATGGCTGCAATGGGATGAAGCGGAAATGTGGGACAAATTATTAAAGCAGAAGGATCGAATGAAAGGGCCAATTAAAGACAAATTTTAGAAATTTAAGTCCCTGTCACCTATGCAGAGTAGGGTTTTTTCACGTCCAAAATTGTAAAATGTCAACCCAAGAATGTAACAGAAAAATTTGTGAAATGTATTAACCTGTCTACTAGGTAGAGCAAGGGTCTATGACAGAAACAAATTGTTTAAAGGATAACTGTCACACTTAGATCCTAATTTCAATTTTCATATATGTAGTTACTAATAACATGATATTCCAGAATCAGCTACTATTAGACTGACTTACCCCATATTTAACCACTTCAGCTTAAACTCCCTTACTGACCAGACCACTTTTTATAATCCTGCACTACACTACTTTCACAGTGGTGTTGCTGGAAGATCCTCTGTTTGCTGGGTGGCAGGTGGCACTGTCACTCCAGAGGTGGATGAAGAGGCCGAGACTGCAGCAGAAGAGGAAGCAGGAGGAGCCAGAGACCTTTCTTGATTTTTGAAGTGTCTACTCCACTTCAGCTCGTGCTTTGCACTTAAATGCCTGGTCATGCAGGCTGTGCTCAGGTTGAGAACGTTTATGCCTCCCTTCAGGCTCTGATTGCACAGCATGCAAACCACTTGTGTCTTGTCGTCAGCACATTGCTTGAAGAACTGCCACGCCAGGTAACTCCTTGGAGTTGACTTTGGTGTGCTCGGTCCCTTGCTGCGGTGGGCAGTAGCAGGCATACTGTCTAGAGGACGGCCACTCCGCTTTTGCACCCTGCTTTCTCTTCTGCTGTGCTGGTGGCTCTGTGCGACCACCGCCCCTTCCTCCGAACTACATAGGTCACTCGCATGAACTTGATTCCATGTGGGGTCATCCTCCACATCATCTTCCACCCAGTCTTCACCCCTGCCCTCCTTGTCAGTCTGCACACTTTCGAAAGCCCCAGCAGTTGGCACATGTGTTTCGCCATCATCCGAGATGTGCTGCGATGCTCCTCTCATCTTGAAACATAAGTGGTTGGGCATCAGTGCAATCAATCTCTTCCACTTCTGGGGCAGGGCTAGGTGGATGACCCAGGGAAATCCTGCTAACAGAGTCATCAAAATGCAGAAGAGACTGCTGCATGACTTGGGGTTTAGACTGCTTGGCTGATTTGCAAGTGGGTGGGGTGAAAGACTGATGGACATCGTCTGCAGGTGCCAACTCTGATCTTTCAGCAGAAGACAATGTGAAGGAACCGGAGGAACTGTCAGCAACCCAATCTACTATTACCTGTACTTGTTCTGGCCTTGCCATTCGTAGAGCCGCATTAGGCCCGACCAAATACTGCTGAAGTTCTGTTGCCTACTCGCACCTGAGGAAGGGGTTTCACTTGTGTGTGTAGCTGGCACAGATTGACCACGTCCTCTCCCTGCAACAGGAGCTCAACCAGCAGCACCACGACCGGGGCCACGTCCCTTATTTGACGCTCTCCTCATATTTCTCAAATTTAGGATCTTGCTCAAAATGTTTAAATACCAGAATAGAACAACAGTATCTTAAGGGTGTATCTCACAATGACAGATGCAGAAAAGGCTTCAAAATTAAGTATTTTGCTCAAAATGGGTGTTTTTTTAATACCAGAATGGTACAGCCATATCTAAAGCGTTTATCCCGCACTCACAGATGCAGAAAAGGACGCAAATTGAAGATTATGCTAGCGCTAGTGTACTTATAATCTTAATTTTAGTAATGACAGGAGGCGAGTATTTTGCATTAAACTCTCTTTACTTACTCCACAGCAGTAAAGAAACAGTTAAAACAGTAACCAATCAAAATGCAATAGGAGGTAATATATTCTGAGCCGTGAGACTCCTCCTCCTCTTTCGCATGCGACATCAGAAAAACTGGACAAACTAAAGTCAATGTCTCTTAAACCACGAACCACCGAACGAACTCCTTGTCCTGTAGCTGTAAAGCATGAAGAAAATCCGGAGTGAACTGTAACCGGAATCAAAAGACCTTCTGTCCGCACTCAGATCTCCGTGAGACGAAGTCCGATCGACACGAAGAAACTCCCTGAAGTTGGACCGGAAACCTCAAGCATTTATACTGAAAAACAATGTGAAATGGGTTAGGAACCGAAACTGAACCTGCTTGCAGGCATGACCCACATAAAATGACAGTAAATGACATCACTTAAAAGGATCTTGGCTGCTAAAACGCAAAAGGGAGTGAAACCATATACTTACCCACGAGCACTTACCAAGGGTGGGAAAGAGGTGGGAAAATACTCGCCTCCTGTCATTACTAAAATTAAGATTATAAGTACACTAGCGCTAGCATAATCTTCAATTTTACCACATGACAGGAGGCTTCGTATTTTGCATTTTTAACGCTGATTCACAAGACACATAGCCGCCCCCGTGCTTGGACGAAAGTAGAATGTCCTGAAGGTAGACTCCCTCGACCAGTCCGCCGAATGTAGGATGTCTTGTCAGAGAAGCGCCTGCCGAGAAGGCCGAGGAAGCAGCCGCCCCACGAACTGAATGTGCCCCAAAACAGGGGTCCACGCCCGCCGGAGACAGAAGCCACCGTATCCACCTGGCGAGTGTAGTAGTTGAGACGGGAACGTTCGGTAGGACATCAAAAGCTGTCCCGAGGCAGAAGTTCGAAGCGCGGAAGTGACCTCAACGTACCGAGTAAGGGTAGAAACGACACAAAGTTGCGGTTCTGAGGCAAAGAAGGGATAAAAGACCGACATAGAGTTGGACTTGGTACGTCTAGACACCCGAAAGGTAACTCCCTCCGGAGAGACCGAAAAGGCGTCGACGTCGAAAGCCCGTACGTCCGAAACTCGACGAAAGGAAACGAGGCAAAGTAACAAAGTCAACTTGGCCGACAGTTGTCTTAGAGAGAGGGAGGTATTAGTCGGCCAATCTCTCAGAAACTGAAGAACCAAGGCCACATCCCAGAGCCGAGAATATCTGGGGTCCGGAGGTCTCTGCAACCTTATACCCCTAAGTAAACGGCAAACAAGTGGATCCCTACCGATTGGGATACCAAGAGAGGGAACGTGCGCCGCCGAAATAGCGGAGCGCACCACGTTGAGAGAACGATAGGAGCGGCCCAAAGAGAACAAATGTGACAGAAAATTCCATATGGCGGTCACAGGTGCCGTAAATGGATCGAAGTCCCGTTCACAGCACCAAGAGGACCAGGAACCCCAAGCTGATAAGTAACATCTTCTAGTTCCAGGAGCCCAGGAGTCCCATATGAGGTCTCTAGCTGCCTGCGATAAATCGCTGGTCTGCCAGGCTCCCCGGAAAGAGCCCAAGCCACCAGAAGGAGACGGCCCTCGAGTACCAGGGGATGCGGATTCCCTTTCTGGTCCGTGAGGAGCATCTGGAAAGACGGTAGAAGCAACGGATCGATGTAGGAGAGCTCCAGAAGGTCCGGGAACCACGGTTGATTCCGCCAAAGCGGAGCGACGAGCAGGAGAGAAATGCGTTGATTCCTCAGGAATTGAATTGTCCGTGCGATCATGCTGAAAGGTATTCCGCCTTGAGTGAAATGTTGCAGGGAAGGCAGAAGTCGAAGATCTCCTTCGTCACCTCCGACAGTAGACGGGAACGGGCTCCGCCCAGGCGGTTGATCTAGCGGACCGCCGAGATGTTGTCCATCCGCAAGAGAATACAGCAATGTGACTTGTCCTTCGCCAGACTGCGGATAGCGAACGACCCCGCCAACAGTTCCAGGCAGTTGATGTGGAGAAGACTCTCTTGAGCGGTCCAGGCGCCTCCTGTTGATCTGCCTCCGCCCGTCGCGCCCCAGCCCCAAAGGCTGGCGTCCGACTCCAAAACGACGTCGGGAGAGCTCCCGAAGATGGCTCGGCCATTCCAACGGTCCCGGGAGAAATGGCCTGAATGGAAGCGGATAGTAGACCTACGATCCGAGCCAGAGTACGGAGTGGAATGGAGAAGCAGCGGATGACTCTGCGCAATTCCTTCTTGATAGCCCGATCTTCTTCGCTGATAAGCGTAGTGTGCTGGACCTGGAGTCTATCTCGAATCCCAGAAACTGGACAGTCTGAGTCGGGGACAACTCCGACTTCAAGAAGTTCACCACGAACCCTAGGGAGGTCAGGAAGTCGACGGTAAAACGTGTGTGCCGAGTCAGTCCGGACCTGTCTTCGCAAAACAGAAGCAGGTCGTCCAGGTATATAATGCACCGAATCCCTTGAGCACGAAGATGTGCGACCACAGGCTTCAGCAACTTGGTGAAACACCACGGGCTGAACTGAGGCCGAAAGGGAGGCACGTGAACTGCCATGGTCGACCTTGCCACAGGAATCTGAGGAAACGTCGGCAGGTCGAGTGGACCGGTACCGACAAGTACGCGTCTTTGAGGTCCAGTCTCGTGAACCAATCTCCGTCTCGAAGGAGGTCCCTCAGAAGGTGTATGCCCTCCATCTTGAAGTGCCTGTATCGCACGTAGGAGTTGAGCTTTTTAAGTTTAAGACTGGTCTGAAATCCCCGGTCTTTGTCTTCACCAAGAAAAGATTGCTGAAAAAGCCTCCCTGATCGTGTGCGGGCTCCACCGCACCCTTGGAGTGGAGGTCTAGTAGCTCGTTTGCTATCAACCTGTAGTCCTCTGCGGAGCAGAGAAAAGGATGCGGCAGAATCGACTGGTCTGGACGTCCCACGAAGTCTATGACGTAACCCTGCACCGTCTGGAGTATCCATGTGTCCGACGATATAGCCGCCCAGTTCTGAAAACAAAGGGAAATACGACCTGCTGTATGAGTGAGAAGAGGTACCTGCAACCAGTGACGACTTACCGATGGAGTTGAAGCGAGCCCTGCCCCGGGCACGTGATCCACGACCTCTGTCGGCTCCTCTGGTGAAGGAGAAAGGCTGTCTATAGCCTGTTTCTGGGTAGAACGGTTGAGGCCTTTGAGAACTGGGGCCCGAAGGCCAGAATCGGCTGGCTGCTCGGCCTCTGTGGCGGCCAGCCCTTCCAAAAACACCCCTTTGGGAGTTGGCTCGGAAGACCCGCTTCATGGAGGTCTGTGCTTTGTTAAGCGAGGTAAAGACATTCACATGTCTATTGAGCTCCTTCAGAAAAGTCTCACCAAATAGCTTGCCCTGTGCCAGAGGTCCTAGTTCTTTGGTGCCCAATTCCACCAATTTTCCGTCAAGACGGAGTAATGCTGCTTTCCTCCTCTCAGAAGAGAGGGCTACGTTGGCGTTGCCTACAAAGCAGAAGCACCGTTGAGCCCATTCTCTAATGTCGTGAGCCCATTCACGAACCATATTAGCGTCAAACTCCTCTGATCGCGCTAGGGCATCATCCGCCAAATACAAAATGCGGGAAAGTGGACCAATGGAGTCCAACAGCTTATCCTGCACGCCGTGGAATGCCTTCTCAACCCCTTTGCGAGGGTCCTGACCACCCCTAGACATAAAGGTGGTCATGATCTGGTCGAACTCCGGAGTTTGCGCCACGAAGTCGGGTAACAGAGGGCGAGGGCATTCGGATCGTAAACGGTTGCGAATCGTTTTGTCCATAGGTTTGCGTAGCCATAGGTGCATAAACTTTGCGAGGTGATCCGGAGGCGTCCAGTTCCCAGAACGTGGATGACGGATGTTTCTCGGATCGAAGAGACGTTGGCCGGAGGGGTCCAGGATGGTTTCCTCATCCTCCAGCAGTGGCGCCGAGTCGTCGGGTAGCTGGGCGGTTTCGAGAAAGGTGCCCTTTTGGTCACCGGAAAACGCGCCCTCATCTGAGCCCCAGGCGTCCTCCGGAACGTCGGAGTCCGCGGCCTGCCACGAGTCCAGAATATTCATGGACGGAGAAAGCTTATCCTCCTTGTCCGAGGAGTATTGATGTTCAGGCGAGGGAGCGAGAGGAGACGGTTTGTCGCGCTTGGCGGGGGCCTTGCCCCTGTCCGGATTAGCAGAGCCCTTCTCTCCTTTCCAATGGCGTTTTTGTGGCCGAGAGTCGGCACGAACCTGTGACTCCGAAGCCTCGGAATCGTAGTCCTGTTGCGGGACCTCAGCGAGGTCATCTGGCCCATCAGCCGCCGTCAGAATTCTGGAGAAAGCCTTCTCCATCGAGGCAGCAACTGCCACATTAATCATGGCCTGAAGCTGTGCAGCGTTCTGGTCCATTGTCCAACAACACCCTGGCACAGGGTAGTATAAAGTATATAGAGATGGTACCAGCAGTACCTATAACCCCAGCAGGGTAAATTGGGATTTTTACACTGGGCAGCACCCAGGAATAGAGGATGTATAGAGATGGTACCAGCAGTACCTATAACCCCAGCAGGGTAAATTGGGACTTTTACACTGGGCAGCACCCAGGAATAGAGGATGTATGTCTGACACCTCTGTAGCAGCAGCAATTTCGGGGCGACACCCCAAAGCCCAGGGAATGAACCCTGCAGTGGTGAGGCCTGGACAAACGGCCACAGATTTGAGAGCCCTGCCTGGTCGTCTGACAGGCTTATACAATCCGAGCTGTGAAGGAGGAGAGACACAGTGAGGGCTCTGACACGGAGCACAATATCAAATAGTAAGAGGAAATGGTTGTAATGGACTTACCGCAAAAACCAAGCACTGAGGACATGGAGTCTCTATCCAAAATGGCGGCCACAGTTCTCGCGAGATGCGGGTATAATTCCCGCCGTTGCCGCGAGCGAAAATGCGCGGCGAAAATTTTCGCGGCAAAAAAATCGCGACGCGATATTCGCAGATGGGGTGAATGTTACCCCTTACCATAATCCTTTGGGGGGGGGGGGGGGTGCTAGTAAATAAATAAATAAATAAATTGGCTAGTAAAGCTTATCCTCCACGTCCGAGTGAGAAGGCCAGACAGGGACGGGAGACCAAACTGAGGAGAAAATTTTTTGCTTGAGCCACAAACCCCCCAAAATGTAGTAGTAGACATTAAATATTACCACAAGGATAGATAGAAAAACATTCAAATGGAAATACGTAACCCCAAAAGCCTTATAATTGGGAGAGCAGAAACTCTGACCTGTCTGTCTGATGGAGCAGTAAAGAAAGAGGAGGAGGAGTCTCACGGCTCAGAATATATTACCTCCTATTGCATTTTGATTGGTTACTGTTTTAACTGTTTCTTTACTGCTGTGGAGTAAGTAAAGAGAGTTTAATGCAAAATACGAAGCCTCCTGTCATGTGGTAAAATTAAGCATTTTGCTCAAAAGGGGTGTTATTTTTAATAACATAATATGACAGCAGTATATAACACTTGACTTTCACGCTGACAGATGCAGCAAGAGCTGTAAAATTTCGTATTTTGCCCAAAAAGGGTGTTTTTTAAAACTCAGAAAATTATTGCTTTATTTCTAGCTTAAATTGCACACTGACAAATGCTGCAAAGGCACCAGATGTAGGATATTGCCCAAAATGTGTGTTTTTTAAACCCAGATTATTATTGCAGTATTTCAAGCTTGGAACTGAATGTCACAAAAACACATATTCTGTGCTGTTGTGCCGAGCTTGCATAAAATGGCCGCCGCCGCCCACCTAACTAACAGACGGATACAATTTATTTTTCTGTGTCACTGGGCTCAGGGCAGGGTAAAAAGATTGTGCACTGCACCCACAAAACTAAATCTAGGTAGATTCTTCTGATTCTTTCCTATTCTCTCCCTCACAGCAGCACCATCCTCTCCCTAAACTAGTAACAGCAGAGTGACGTGCAGCGCTACGTGACTCCAGCTCATATAGAGGCTGTGTCACATGCTGCACTGACCAATCACAGCCATGCAATTAGTGCGCATGGCTGTGATGGCTTCTAAGGGCACAGAGTTAAACGCTTGTTGATTGGCTGCTCTGCAGCCTTTCAAAAAGTGCCATTAACTCGCCAAACACCGAACCCGAACTTTTACTGAAATGTTCGGGTTTGGATCCGGGATTAAAAAAGGCCCTAATTTCGGTACGAACCCGAACTTTACAGTTCAGGTTCGCTCAACCCTACAAGTAACCAAAATAGAGGCGATACGGAATTAGCCCCGACCTGTCACTGCTAGGCAAATAAAGTCATTCCGGGGAATGGTGGGCTATTACATGAAGTTTGTTCCCCACTTTGCTACTGTAGCTGCGCCCTTGACAGGGCTCTTGAAGGGCCAAAAATCATTGATGGTTCACTGGGATGATCGGGCGGAAGAGGCTTTTGCCGCTTTGAAGTCGGCTCTGTGTGTGTCACCGGTTTTGGAGTTCGTGGTATAAACGGATGCCTCCAAAGTAGGCCTCAGTGCTGTACTGTCTCAGGAAGTCAAAGGGGAGGAGCATCCCGTAGTCTTCCTAAGTCGCAAGCTCACCCCAGCTGAAACCAGGTACAGTATAGTGGACAGAGAGTGCCTGACTATCAAGTGGGCACTCGAGTCTCTCCGCTACTATTTGTTGGGGAGAAAGTCCCGCCTGGTGACTGACCACTCCCCTCTAAAGTGGATTAGCCAGGCCAAAGACAGGAATGCCTGGGTCACCAGATGGTTTTGTCTCTGCAGAATTTTAATTTCTTGGTGATGATGTAAAATACCGGACCAGAGTTTAAGTGCCAGTCCGGGTTTTGGCAGCACCTCACTGTCATTAAATTGACAGCTGGGATCAGCAGAGATGTCTCTGTTTTTAGGATCTGTGGCTTGTTGCCGTGCTGGAGGGCTGAGAGTCGCATGCTGGGGAAACAGGCCCCCTAAAGCCTGCTGTGGACTACTGGAGGCAGAAATGCCAGGAAGGTGACTTGTATTATTTGAATGTTCCATTGTGTGTGAACTAACACCAAGACTTCAAAGTTACGTGCTGTTTTGTACAATTGCCTTAAGTGTAGCGTGCTCGTCCAACACTAATGTATAAAAGACTGTCTATGCAAACTATACTTTATTAAGACCACTGCAGCTTTCTGAATTTGAGTTATTTCACCCAGCTGAGGTATCTGGGTGGGATACACCTGCCTTCCAGCACTGTCCAGATTACTATACCACCCACAACAGCAAAGTAAATGATGAAGGAAAGACAGGTAAAACAATTCTACCTACTGTCTTATGTGTGTTTAAATACTCAGAGATATTTAAAAAAAAATACTTTTCTAGTGTAAAAATGCATGGTACACCTGGTATGAGATTTTTCCCCCGCATAACAGCAATATATAGATGAAGGAAAGGCAAGTAATAGATTTCTGCCTTCTGTCTTATGTACGTTTAATTTCAATGGTATTAAAGTGGCGAGGTTGCCGTAAATTGCTTCTGCTATAATGTAATGTGTTTAATTACACCAGACAGATATGAGGTTCTACAGCAGCCATATGCCAACCCCTCTTGCATTCCGCACTGCACTCCAGCCCCTTACTCCCTTAAATCTTACGCTAATCAAAGTTATTCCATTCCTATACAATTACTTATTTTTATTCTGTTTCTACACTGTCCCTGTAACACTAGAATAGAGGCTTGCTTGTGACTCTGTATACTGTAAGTTTGTTTTCTGTCAGATACTGAAAACACCTATACACCCTTATCCTCAGCCCCTTATCGGATTCTGCAAGGGCACCTCCCTGCCTGCTGCCCCGCTGATTGGCTGATTTTCAACCTGTGAGCCAATCAGGGGAAACCCACATCCCCACTTCCTTTCAGTGTGAGGATTCTTTTTCCTGCAAGTATCTGCAGTAAAAGGGTTCATTACAAACCAGCTCACTCATCCTTAATATATATTTAAAACGGAATATTTTAATGTTCACTAGTTTAGTATAACAAACTTTAAGCATCATACTTCAAGTGACTGTGTTGTATTACTGTTGTACCAATGGTGTATTATACTGGTCTGTCATTAATAGAATGTATGGGATTATACTGTCAATTGTCTATAGTTATCCATATCTATGTTGTGCTGATGTAATACACTTTACTGATACCGAGGGAAAATTTCAGTATCATATCGTATAATCAGCAGAAATGAAGGTTAAAAACACTAACTAATGCTCAGCCTCTGCATGTAAATAATCCCTACCTTCTGTGTAAAGTTCTATCGACATAAAAACTTATTCTGATTCTGTAACAAAAACAGCCATAAATCTATGCACATATATATTGATCTTGGTTGCCTCTTAAAAATGACTTTGTCCCAGTAAGTTGGCATATTTCATAAACAAACCTACAAATTATTGATCTATAATATAGTCTTAAAGTCCTCTGCGGAATCTAGGTTTCTCTTAAGCTCAGACTGTTCCTAAGGGAATGGAAAACTCTAAAATGAAAAATGGGTATTTAAAAAGCAGTTGAAATAGCTGAAGATATATAGCTTTTTCGAGTTTTTCCTTTCAAGATTCTATTGTAATTCAATCTTTGCTAATCAAGTTGCTTCATCCTAGACATTGTAAATGCCTTAAATGTATTAGTGTGAACTCTTCCACTGACAAATCTTTAATTGTGAACTTAGTACCATGACATCCAACAATTGTCTTTTGCACTTGATATACAGAGTGGTCTGTCTAGCCCCTTTGTTGAATTCTGTGTTTGTAGTTTACTAGTTGAACTAAATAGTACTGTATAGTAGAATTATAATACACTTTTAATTCAACATAATTAAAACCAATCACTATATACTGGTATTTTACATATTGTTTTAGACAGATATGCAGTCATATTAATCTTTAAAGCTCTCTTTACAGTAGATTTCCTTATCTAAATTATTTTCCTCTAATGTTTTACAGATTTTTATTGGATACATATATGAAAATAGTCAGCATTTGAATTACAGTGGCATACAAAGGTTTGGACAAAGTTAAAGTTAATGTTACTGTAAACAGTTATGCAAATTGAAGATGACATGATTTCCAAATGAAACGGTGGACTTTACGTCCAACGTATGGACCTTGAAAGGCGCACTGACACAACCGATCGTAGACAGTGTTACGGTTTCAGGTATTTTTTGCTTTATTCATAGACAACGCGTTTCGGGGTACTAGGGACCCCTTTATCAAGTCTGGATCGGATCAGCAGAGTGATGCTACTGCTGAATCCGAGAAGCACGAGGAGGACGCTGACCTACAGTATGCGCGCCACAGTAGGTCAGCGTCCTCCTCGTGCTTCTCGGATTCAGCAGTAGCATCACTCTGCTGATCCGATCCAGACTTGATAAAGGGGTCCCTAGTACCCCGAAACGCGTTGTCTATGAATAAAGCAAAAAATACCTGAAACCGTAACACTGTCTACGATCGGTTGTGTCAGTGCGCCTTTCAAGGTCCATACGTTGGACGTAAAGTCCACCGTTTCACTTCTTCTACCGTTACCCGAGTGGCAGGGTGGCTCCTGCCCAAGGCGACCGGACGATTCTAGGCTGCACCAACCGTTGAAATCCCTTGTTATTGAGTCTTCCTTGCGGTTGCGCCCAAATTGGTGCAACCCCAATAGGTGAGCACAATACATCTTACAGTAGATTTTTTTCTTTGAACATACTCACCCTATGAGCGCCTTTCTCTATTCTTATCGCCATCACTCGATGATTTCCAAATGGCATAAAGGTAAAGATGACACATTCCCTTTGCATTTTAAGCAAAAGCAATTATTTTCATCTTTTACATTTGTAAAATAACAAAAAGGAAAAGGGCCCAAAGCAAAATTTTTAGCACTTTGCATGTCTATTACCCATTAGCACACTCTTTGTCAAGTATCACAGCTTGTAAACACTTTTTGTAGCCCTCCATGAGGATTTCAGGTCTTGATTTAGGGATCTTCATCCATTCTTCTTTCCAAAAGTCTTCCAATTCTGTATGATTCCTGGGTGGTTTTGCATGCACAGATTTTTTATCTCTATAAGAGATGAGTGAAGTTTTAAAAAATGTGATTCGGACACTGTTAAATTTTTCTCAAAAATGTTCTTAATTTGTCACGAAGAGGGTTATATCCTGACCTGCAGGGAAAGTATCTTGGTGCATTGAAGCAACATGCATAGCTAGTTCTTTCTGGTAGTGAAACAGTTACTGTGCATCAGTATGACAGGCAGGTCTCATATAGTATATGCCTGCACAATAATGCGCATGTTCAATCAACTGTCCTAGCTAACCCCTAGCTAAACCACAAGAGAAGCATACAGCAGTCTTTAGTAAAGAAAAAAAAAACACTGTGCACCCCTGCAAGACCTGTTTCCCAATGTTTTTATTAAACAAGGGGAGCACCCCAATAACAGTAGAACTAGACAGCTTACTCACCCCAATTTGAGAATCAAGGCATGATAGAATTCCTTATCTATTAAACAAGGTGGACACCCCAATAACAGTTAAATGAGTAAAGTTATTTACCTCAATTTGAGAATCAAGGTGTAATAGAATTGCTTATCTATTAAACAAAGTCGGCACCCCAATAACAGTTAAATTAAACAAGTTATTTACCCCAATTTGAGAATCCAGGCATGATAGAATTGCTTATCTATTAAACAAAGTTAACATTGTTTAATTAGGTAGCTCTGTGCCCTACACAGGGATTGATGCAAAGTGGGCTGTGTCCTATGGATCCCTTCAGCTTCAGATTACAGAGCCTGCACTGTCCCGGCAATCTCCCTAGGCTAACCCTACAGTGTGTAAAACTCTCCCTACGATCTCCCTACACTGTCCCTACATTCTCTCTATCCAATATCCTGAAATCTCTTTGGGTTAGCGTAGTTTTGCAAATTATTCATTTCTTTTTTTCATTCTGAAATTATACAAAATCAAAGTAATACACTGATATTATTAAAATGTTGAAAAGTGTGTTTAATCTTTACTTTTATGCCTTTTAGAGATCATTTCATCATCAACTTGCTTAGCTACTCACAGTAACAGTACTTTTGACCAGAGGTAATCCAACATTTGTATGTTGTTGTATATTGTGCTAAAAACTGAAGAAGTGTCTTCCTATACACTGGGCAAAACCTTTTAAAATACTAGATACTAAATAAAATAAAAGCTACTAATTATAGCTCACTCATCTCAAGTTTGCAAAGATCTTAAATTCTTTTTTAATTACCCCATGTCATAGGTGAGCTGGACAGTTGTAAAGATGCTCATATTGTAAAAGCTCTTTATTATAGGCACTATATAAAATCCTAGCCTGGATATGTCATGTTTTTCTTTGCTTGTACATTGGAGGGATAGCACTTCTGTTACGAGTTATCAGATCTTAACTTCTTCCGGACATCTACTGTACATGTATAACAATGTTGGGTCTTCAGATACAGATCCCACACATGAACTGAGCCTGTACCATAGTGGGTGATCGAAGACTTCTAACCCCTCAGATGCTGTGATCAATTGTGACCACAGCAGATATTTACCAGGAGCTGCGAGGCCTGCTATGGTAACGTTCCTATGCTAAATAGGAACACAGTAATTTTTCCATAAACTGCAACACACAACTATTTCAGTATACCGTATACGAGGTCTAATCATTGTTTGTTAAATCCCCCTAGACGTACTAAAAATAAAAGTAAAAAAGTTTAACAAAGATTTTAAAAATATAGAAAACAGAAAAAAAATCTAATTACAACTTTTAAAAAATTGGAATAAAGAAACAATAAAAAAGTAATTGATGTCCCTGCGTCCAAAAATGATGTAAACATGTAAAGCCAAGTTCACACAAGTTATTTCTTCTGTTATTTCCATCAGCTATTGTGAGCCAAAAACATTTGCAGGGATATTGTGCAATGTCTCCTGTTCATCAATATGCCAGTAATCACCACTTGTCGCAAATTGAGAGGGACAGAAACTTTAAACTGAGAGTTTGGTTTATCACTATGGCAGATTGCTATGCACCTAGGCCCAAATGTCAGCATTATTCAATATTGGATGCCCTGGTGGTTGGGAGAACAGCAGTGTATTGGGTGACCACAACAATGGCATGGAGGTAAAACTCCATGAACAAATCATCTGATTAAAACAATGTCACATAGTAATCCATTATAAACTGCAAGTGAAATTGCTCGTCACATACCTTTAGCAGCAAAGAGTGTCTACACAAACTATCAGAAGGCGTTTGCACAACATTGGACTATGAGCCAGATGTCCTACTAAAGGTGTTCCATTGACCTCCTACTATCAAACTATAAATAAATCATGGTGCACTGTGAGACAGCATCGGAGACTAGAATAGAGGTCTATCTACTACAGCTATGAGTCCCCCATTTTGCCTTGGATGCATATCTGTGAAGTTGCTGGTTGGCAATTGCAAACCGAAATGCCAGGAGGAGATATTGATGACTTGCATGCCCAATAGCATTCAGCATGGCAGAACATTCCTCAGACAAAAATCTAAAAATCAAAATGATAGCATGCTGAGGTGTTTAAGTGTGTATTTTTTGTGTGTGGTGCCATTACTTGATACTGAGACAATCGAGATGTTATGGATATTTTGTTTCCAATTTATAAAATATGCATATCATTAAAGGGGTTATCCAGTAATGGATAATGATGACACATTCTCATCATTATCCCATCAGTCAGGGAGCCGACACACTCACCAGAGCTCTAATGAGCACAGCTGGCTCCTGGCAGCTCTCCGATCACAGCGCAATACATTCTACAACGGCTGTGCTTGGTATTGCAGTTCAGCCCCATTTACTTAAATGGGAATTAGCTGCAACTAGGCCATGTGGCTGATATACAGTGACGTCACAAGGCCTAGGAAGAGGAAAAAATACTAGATGACGGGGGTATTTGATGTGTATCAAGTTCTCTGTGGAAAAAACTAAGAAAAGCACGTTAAAAGGGTGACTACAAAACTAAAAAGACTCATTACACATTAAAGAAAGCTATTTAAGTCATAATCACAATTTAACCCTTTTGGTTCTAGGGTTTGTAAGCGATGGATCCAGTAGGCTTCTCTCCTTTTGAGCATTTTAACCCTGTCACCACCTCTCCTAGGCAAAGGAACGTGCTCTATTATCTGGAAGCGCAGCTGGGAGATGGTATGTCGGTGTTTCTCAAAATGATATGGGATGGGAAGTAACAAATTTTTCTTTCTAATTGTAGATTTGTTCTTGCAAAAGCGATCCTTCATCCTGGTAGAAGTCTCACCGACATACACAAGTCCACAGGGACACTTCAAGATATAGACCACGAAGTTGCTATTGCATGTGAAGAAACCATTTATTTTGAATTTCTCTCCTGTATACGGGTGAGTGAAATGTTCACCTTTGATGACATTAGAGCAATGTATGCACTGAAGACATGGATACATACCATTTTTAGGTGTGGAAAGAGTGGCCTGGCGAAGGTTAAATCTGTCACTACCTACGTCAGCTCTAACTAGAATGTCACAAATATTCTTTGACCTTTTGTAACACAACATAGGGGGAGACTGAAATTCTGCAATGTTAGGGAAGGCTCTGCTAATGATGTTCCAATACTTATTAATGATGGTTCTACATTTATTTACCCAAGGGTGATATTTCACCACAAAAGGAACTCGTGATTGTTTGTTACTAATAATAGAAGTGTCATTGGATTGTTTTGGCTGTTGAAGATTCAGTAGGTCATTGGGATAGCCTCTGCTGCGAAACTTTCCTAACATTTCTTCCTCACGTATTGTCCTGGTGTCAGTGTCAGAAACGATCCTACTCACCCTCTGTAGTTGTGAATAGGGTAATGATTTTTTGACCGCAGGTGGATGATTGCTTGAAAAGTGTAACAAGCTGTTACAGTCTGTGCTCTTAGTGTATAAGTCCGTATGTATTTGACCCTTCTCATCCTTAATGACCCATGTGTCCAAAAAATTAATCTTGGACACGTCTGAATGTACAGTAAATTGCAGCTCTGTCCAGATAGAGTTCATGTATTGCATGAATTGTTCGAGGGTTCGAATGTCGCCCCGCCACACGCAGAATATGTCATCGATAAAACAACGCCAAAAAATACAATGAGTTTTATATAAATTATTTTCATAGATATGTTCTTTCTCAAACCATGACATATAACAATTAGTGTAAGACGGTGAGGCATTCGAACCCATCGTGGTACCCCGCTGCTGACGGTAAAAAAATACCCTGAAATAAGAAATAACTCTCATACAAGATAGTTGTGAGCAGACTCAGGAAAAAAATCCTCTCATTCTCATTATATGTAGATGATGCCAGTAGCCATTCTACAGCTCGAATGCCCTTGTGATGCTCTATAGATGTATATAAACTACATACATCAAATGTAGCCAATATTTCGCTATCTCTTAGCTCTAGGTCACGTATTTGTGATCAAGGAGATATGATGGTGCCTTTTTAGTTAATGGAGTAAGTGCCCTTTCAACGATGATGGTTGGAGCTGACAATATGGAATCAGTGAGTGCAACAATGGGGCGTCCAGGAGGACTGGTAAGGGATTTATGTACCTTAGGCAATGTAAAAAATACAGGTGTTATGGGGTGTTGATATATTATATATTCTCCTAATTTAATACCAATGGTGTTGTTTTTTTATATATTAATTTGTAATTTCCTGTAATTTAGCCTCAATAGTATATACGGGGTCTGTTGTCAACGATTGTAATGTATCAATATTAGACAATTGTTGTAAAATCTCCCCCACATAATATTCCCTGTCCAACACAATCAAAGACTTATCCTCTAGTAATTGTGTAAGAGCGTCTCTTTCCAGACGCAACAAATTTTTAGACATATGATAGTTCCCAGTATGGAAACTTTGCAGATTTTGGAAGATATCATGTTGTACCAGAGATATAAGTGTCCCTGTGGACTTGTGTATGTCGGTGAAGAACAAATTTACAATTAGAAAGAAAAATGTGTTACTTCCCATCCCATATCATTTTGAGAAACACAGACATACTATCTCCCAGCTGCTAGAGCACATACCTTTGCCTAGGAGAGGTGGTGACAGGGTTAAAATGCTCAAAAGAAGAGAAGCCTACTAGATCCATAGCTTACAAACCCTAAAACATAAAGGGTTAAATCGTGATTATGACTTAAATAGCTTTCTTTAATGTGTAATGAGTCTTTTTAGCTTTGTAGTCACCCTTTCAACATGCTTTTCTTTGTTTGTTTTTTCCACAGAGAACTTGATACACATCAAATACCCCGTCATCTAGTATTTTTGCCTTGTCATAATGCAAGTATTAAGTATTATGCATCAAGTATAATAGTATTAAGTATAATGCACTATTCAGTAGTATCACTGATACACGGAGTGCCGACTGTATCTTCTTTGGATCTAAGGCCTAGGAACAGGTCACGGTACTCAGAGAGCGCCAGCCTCTTCTAAAAGTTGATCAGCAGGGGTCCTAGGTGTCAGACTCCCACCTATCTGATATTGATGACTTATCCTAATTTTCATTATCGGATAGCCCTTTAAGAGTGGGTTCACATCAGCGTTATGGATTCTGTTTTTGTTTTCCGTAATAACATGGCTATAATGGAAAATAACTGAATTCATAACACGGAAGTCAAAGCAGAAGCCTTTAAGAGGCATTCCGTTTTGATCCGTCATAATAGAAGTCTATGGGAATCATAACGGATCCATCTGGTTCCATTAACTAACCATGTTATAATGGAAAACAAAAATGGAATCCATAACGCTGATGTGAATCCACCCTAACATGTTTAATCAATCCTGTAATTTCCAGAATTCTACAACTTTTCCTTTTTATTGTTGCAGTTTCAAATGTCGAGTAGTGTAGAAATATCATATTTCTTTCACAAAATACAGGTATATAGAGATAAGCAAGTTCTTTAAAATTTCTATTCAGGTCTGATTTGGGTCCATATAAATTCAGCTTTAATTGAAAATACTCCAATTGACTGGAAGTCTCTTGTCCCCTCTAATTCTGTGTGTTTTTACTTAGTTGCAGAAATAACTCCATTTAGACGTACAGTACGGAACAGGATTTTAACATAACTTTATATTTCAGGATACTGGAGCATATTTACTATTAAAATAATCCCAAAGTCTGATGTAATTTGGCCAAAAAATTAAATAAATAGCTTACATACTTTTTAGCACAATTTTTTGTGTATTTCAGACACTTTTTCAACTCATTCAAGAAGGAGGGGGTGGCTTTGCTGAAAAAAGTGTTTACCCCAGCAGAAATTGGGTGACATAAATGTTGAATAATCAGTCTAAGGTGAGCCAGATTTATCATCCAACATCAGCCCCTTTGATAAATCTGGTGCAGTTTTAGATTTGTCTATTCTGAGTTTAAAAGAAGCTGGCATAGCTCTCAGGTGTAATGTATTTCAGTTTTCTGGAGCTCATATTGTTAAATGTGTCAGGACACACAGGTCATGCACCTGGATAGTGGCCTTATGTCCACTTTTTGGAAAAGGAGCAAGTCATCCGAAAATGGCATAAATCCCAAATTTTGCTAATTTTCAGCAATTTGGAATAGCCATTGATTAGCCTTTATATAGGCCTTGAAGCATATGTTAGATTGTCCCGCATCAGTGCAGAGCAGAGAGAACTGGATTATCTATGTGAGAGGCCTTGGTTGAGATCTAGGGCCTAGTATAATGAGATTCATAAGCCATGCAATGCTCTTCTGGGTTTCTGGGTAAAAAGATATGCAAATTAGATTTCCTTCCTAAAGAAGAAGATTTATGTACAGATTTAACTCTGCAACAAACCATTATTTACACCATGGAATGTTAATTCTGCAGCTGAACACAGCGCATGGCCACAGCATAAAGCGTTCCTCCATGTAATCCTACGAGGCTGAAATGGTCAATCCCTGTACTGTGAATTAACATTTTTACTGCATAAATTATGGTTAATTGTAGAGAGTAGTGTTCTCATAAAAAGTAATTAACATCAAACGTTCTTCACCCATCATTAAATGGTGATCATTGATGATGTCAGTATAGTGACATCTTTCAGTATCTATTATTGAACATTCGCTGACCTCTGTAGCAAGATGATAATGTAGAAGGCTTCAGAGAAACTTAAGCAACTTCCCATCTTTCACTATCTATCAAATTTTCCGAATTTTTCTCCCAAAATTTGTCTCCATTCTTATTCATTTTTATTCTAAGTTCTAATGAATTGATTAGCTCATCTTTCATAGATCCTTGCATAAATAAGAACCTGGACTATGCAAACTCATATAATGTATGGTTCTTGTGTAGTTCATTGTAAGCAGATTGCAGAATTACATAATTATTTCGCTACGTGTAATTCTAACAATTTTTTTGTTGGTAGGCTTTTTTTTTTCTGTCTGGTCTCTTTTTCAACAGGGACTATAAACATAGAACAGAACATGAAATATGCCCATAACAGCTCTCTAGCTGTTTATTTTTTTAATACTAATTAAAGGCAAAAACCTAATCCAACAACAGACTTATGGTTTCTCTTTTCTTTGAAACACAATTAGTTTCTATTCATTTCCCCTTGATACTGTAAGAAAAAAAATATCTTTGGAAGCATTACTGCTGAGGGGGTTCAATTAAAATGTCTTTACTGAAACTTATCTGACAGTAAAACCACACACACACACAGATACATAAACTAAGCTTGGCATTCACTCTGCTTGTACATCCATGTCTAAGTCTTTTTTGGCTGCTATCCAATATACTCTAAAAACCCATTAAGGCTATTAGAGAAATTATTTCTTTTCCTTTAGAGCTTGGATAAATTTCACAGTTATCATTGCAGAAAGGAATGAATAGGGAGTATATCTATCTAGGGGATGACTGCTGTTTCAGTAGAAATTAAGTCAAGTCGATACACCACAGCAGCGGTTAAATTAATCACTGCATGCATTTACGAGAATCTGTCATTGGATGGCAGTGTAATATAACAGTTGTGCTAAGTAATCCAGCCAAAAATCAAGGCATTGATGTGAATTTGTCAACATAGTCAACAGTTCCTTACAATTATGAGGTTTATTTGGAACCAGAACAACTCTTCTCTGAGCTTTTCCTCTCAATTAGACATAGAAACTAGTGTTTTTCGTGTATGTTATCTGTCTCGTCAATGTCTATGGCAGTGCGCAAAATCCATTTGCCTGTGCATAAAAGATTGTCTCTCTAATGTCTGCCTTGTATATTTGTTCTCCTGAAGGTTGCAAAACAGGAACTACGAGAAAACAGTCTTCATTTAACAAACTGGGCAAGCTCTCAAAAGACAACTGGGTGTCTGTTTCTTGGCTTTATATCTGCTGCAATGACACTGGCACTCAGGAGGAAAGGCTGCTCTATTTGAGATAGTACTTCTGCTGCTTCTGAGAATATCAAAGTACACATTGGAGATGTAGTTTCATTATAGGGAAAACGGTATCTTTGCGGGTTAGTTCTTGAAAATAACTGAAAAATATATACAATTTCTGTTCCGTTGTCTTGTTCTCAGCCATGATTGCATATAAAATCATTTGGAAGGAACAGTTTCCTGCATGTTTGAAAAAGAATGAAATGTTTTACTGGGGAAACAATGTGTCAAGAAGAGGATATAATTATGTCCATAAATATGAAAGTATATATGTACCTGTCTACATTTCTCTCTTTAACTAGCTATCCTCGTGGTTTGCAAAGGTACATTTTCATTTTTTTCTGTTATGTAGTTATTTTGTATTTTTTCTTTAAAAATCCTCTCTATCGCTAGATAAGGATAACACATGCTTATTTCTGTTCTGTTTATAACTGTACATAAAAAAGCCCTTGCAATATGTTTGAAGCTATAGAAACATACCTAATTAGAGTGTTTTATGATATTATCGGGCTTTTTATTTGAACAGTTTCATAATTCTGATATTTAGATAGATTCTGACAATTCTGTACAGGCTCTTACAAAATGTTAAATAAAGATCTTATTTCACCAGACATTAGGAGACAACATGCAATGTATTAATGAGGAGGGGTGGACTGCAGGATTAGGAGTCTTTATGTAAACAATTCTTAGCCCTCTCTAGGTCAATTAGATCTATGTTTGTATAGTGAATGCCATTGGCAACATCTGCACAAATTTGTATGTTCTCCTCATGTTTGCATGGATTTCCTGCAGGTGAATTTCGATTCTGAGCCCCAATAGGTAGAGTGGCTTTTAAAGTGAGAACAATTTGTGTACAGCACTACAGAATATGTAAGTGATGCATAAATGTATGCATATATACTGAATGAAGATAGAAGGATCTTCTATCTTCATTCAGAAGGACCTGCACTGACGTCACCGCGCTCACCACGTCATCAAAGGTCCTTTTGTTATGTTTTTTTTTTTTTAACCCCTCAAGGCACATTTTAGTGAGCATTCTGTATTAAGAATGCTATTATTTTCACTTATAACAATGTTATAAGGGAAAATAATACAGTGAATAAACTTTAATGGGGTCCGAGGTTGCTCATCCCCATCATCTCCTAGCAACCATGCGTGAAAATCGCACCGCACCCACACTTGCTTGCGGATGCTATGCGATTTTCACGCAGAACCATTCATTTCTATGGGGCCTGCGTTGTGTGAAAAAAACGCAGAACATAGAACATCCTGCGATTTTCACGCAACGCACAAGTGAGGCATGAATATAATCAGCCCCATTGAAGTGAATGGATTCAGTGCGGGTGCAATGTGTTCACCTCACGCATTGCACCTGCGCAAAATTCTAGCCCATGTGAAAGGGGCCTTTAACATTTCATTTTATTCAAAATGATATGTCCTAGTGATACATTGCAGAGTGTACAAGGGGTATTCTGTTTTTAAAATGTATTTGTTTATGTAAATAACCAAAGAATTAGAAAGAAAGCAGCACTCCCAGTAACTGTGTACCTGATAATTCAGGGTGTTAGTGTTACATTCTACCTCTGGTTCCCAGTATATAGGAAGAGAGGATATCTGCATCACTTGTCCACAGTGGACGAGTGCTGCAGATATTCTCTTTTCCTGTTTATGTAATAGGAAATCATATAGTTTCTAATATACATTTACTGCATGTATACCTTTCCTATATCAGGCAGTTGACCATCATATGAAGTAGAATGGTATAGAACATAAATCAGTCCTCCTATGTAATATATCCGTGGCTTAACTTAAACATGGCATGAGTCATTTGACACTCTACACATCATATAATTCCTGACATTCAGTAAGCAACAGTGTTGCATGACATACAGGTGAAACTCGAAAAATTTGAATATCGTGCAAAAGTCCATTTATTTCAGTAATGCAAATTAAAAGGAATTGTATTAATGCAGCTTAAAATTAGAATTTTGGGAAAAGGTTCAATATTCTAGGCTCAAAGTGGCACACTCTAGTCGGCTAATTAATCCATACCCCCTGAGCAAAGGGTACCTCAAAAATGTGACTTTGGGGTTTGATGAATATTTATGTTTTAAAAAGACTCGTAATTGGTACCTACCCACTCCAGTCTGTAGTGACAGTCTATGGCACGCAAGAGACATCACATGCTAGCTTACTCTTGTAATTTCCATAAGAAATTGTGTTTCTTTATTGTTGAGGAGACTAGAGTGTGAGAGACTAGAAAAAATACATCAAACCATGCAGCCTGCACAATAAGTGATGTGGACCAGCATGATGGTGGCCAGTTCCCTCAATTCATCCCTCAAAACATAATCATCCAAATTACAACAAATAGAGGCTTGAAATATCTCACTTTGCATGTAATGAGTTTATCTCATATATTAGTTTCACCTTTTAAGTTGGATTACTGAAATAAGTGAACTTTGCACGATATTAAAATTTTTAGAGTTTCACCTGTACATGGGCTGGATCAGGACATACACAGTACAACTCTTTTACTAATAGCCAAAAGCCAATAATACCTATTTTTAGAGTTGAGCGGACACCTGGATGTTCGGGTTCGGCAGGTTTGGCCGAACTTGAAAAAAAAGTTCGGGTTCGGGACCCGAACTTGACCCCGAACCCCATTGAAGTCAATGGGGACCTGCACTTTTGGGCACTAAAATGGCTCTAAAATAGTCCTAAAAAGGGCTAGAGGGCTGCAAAAGGCATCAAAATGTGCTTAAGAGCATGACAACTGTTCTACAAACAAATATGGATAGGGGAATGACTTAAAATAACATAAAATACAGAAAAATAAAAAATAACAATCTGGATCTAGGAGTAGGAGTTTGAGGAGGCAGTGGATGGGTGGATGTGGCAGTGTAGGTTGACGTGGCGGTGTAGGTGGAAGCGGCAGTGAAGGAGAAATAGGTAGCCAACACTGATTTGTGTTATTTTTTATTTTTAAATTGGGGTATCCCCCAAAATATTGTAACATATAACAAAATAAAACAAAGAATAAGTGCACTTGAGTACAAGAATGGATGGTTGATGGTGGTATAAATGTCTATTCTGCACAGGTACGGACAAGTCCTGTGGGATCCATGCCTGGTTCATTTTAATAAACGTAAGCTGGTCCACATTGGCTGTGGCCTGTGATAATGCTCTCTGCCGTACTAAACACACGTTCACACTATACACTGGCTGCAGGGCGGCTCAGCACCTCCAAGGCTAACAAAGCTTTTCCACATTTTGGCCATGCTAACCCTGCCTTCTCAGGTGCTGGTGGTGCCCCAGCTGCATTGGCGACCTCTTCCTCCTCCTCTGCCTTCGCCTTGTGCTTCCACTGTGCCCCCGCTGTCAGGTGGGAATGCCATCATCAGTGCGCGCTTGTAGTCGCACATCTTCCAATCAGTAACAGATGTTTTCACTAAATTTAGTTCCCTGTCAGCAATGCAGAGCAGGGGTTCATTCATGGCAAAAGGGGGTTCATGTCACCCAGCAATAGAACAGAGGATTTTGAGAGATTTAGGCCCCTGTCACCCAGGCACAGCAGGGGTTCATTCACGGTAAAAGGGGTTCTTGTCACCCAGCAATACAACAGAGGATTTTGAGAGATTTAGGCCCCTGTCACCCAGGTACAGCAGGGGTTCATTCACGGCAAAAGGGTGTTCTTGTCACCCAGCAATACAACAGATGATTTTGAGAGATTTAGGCCCCTGTCACCCAGGCACAGCAGGGGTTCATTCACGGCAAAAGGGGGTTCTTGTCACCCAGCAATGCAACAGAGGATTTTGAGAGATTTAGGCCACTGTCACCCAGGCACAGCAGGGGTTTGTATACGCCAAAAATGGTAAAATGTCACCCAACAATTGAAAAAATGATTTTTTTTTCAATATAGTTCACTAAAATTGGCACTTTTTTAAATTAAAATGGCTCTAAAATAGTCCTTGAAAAGGCTAGAGGGATGTAAAAGGCAGCAAAATGTGCTTAAGAGCATGGCAACTGCTCTGCAAACAAATGTGGATAGGGAAATAACTTAAAATGAAATAAAATATTAACCTGCGACTCAGAGAAGGAGGTGGATATGGAGTCGGAGGTTGAGGAGGCGGTGAATGTGGTGTTGTAGGTGGAAGCAGCAATGGAGGAGGAAGAGGTAGCCAACAATGTTTTTTTTTTTTTTTTATTGGGGTAGGTAGCCCCCAAAATATTGGGACAAAAAAAAAAAAAAAGAATCATTGCACTTGACTTGAATACAAGAATGTATGTTTTATGGTGGTATAAATGTCTATTCTGCACAAGGTACAGACAAGTCTTGTGGGATCCAAGCCTGGTTCATTTCAATGAACGTGAGCTTGTCCACGTTCGCTGTGGACAGGCGGATGCGTCTGTCTGCAATGATGCCTCCTGCCGTGCTAAATACACGTTCAGAGAGTACACTGGCTGCAGGGCAGGCCAGCACCTCAAAGGAATACAGGGCAAGCTCTGGCCATGTGGACAATTTGGAGACCCAGAAGTTGAATAGGGCAGAACCATCAGTCAGTACATGTAGTCGTGTGCACAGGTACTGTTCCACCATGTTGTTCAAATGCTGCCTCCTGCTAACTCGCTCCATATCAGCAGTTGGGGCAGGTTGTTGTGGCGAGATGACAAAGCTTTTCCACATGTCGGCCATGCTAACCCTGGCTTCTGAGGTGCTGGCGCTGACACAGCTGCGTTGGCGACCTCTTCCTCCTCCCCTGCCTTCGCCTTGTGGTTCCTCCACTTGTCCCCCGGTGGCAGTCGGGAATGCTCTCAGGAGCGCGTCTACCATCTCCCGATCACGCTCCAGTGAGGGAATTAAGGACGGCACATTGTCTTTGTAACGGGGATCCAGCAGGGTGGCCACCCAGTAGTCAGCACACGTTAAAATTTGGGCAACTCTGCAGTCGTTGCGCAGGCACTGCAGCATATAGTCGCTCATGTGTGCCAGGCTTCCCAGAGGTAAGGACAAGCTTTCCTCTGTGGGAGGCGTATCGTCTGTGTTCTCCGTATCCCCCCAGCCACGCACCAGTGATGGGCCCAAGCTGCGTTGGATTCCACCCCGCTGTGAACATGCTTCATCCCCATCCTCCTCCTCCTCGTCCTCCAGTAGTGGGCCCTGGCTGGCCAAATTTGTACCTGGCCTCTGCTGTTGCAAAAATCCTCTTTCTGAGCCATTTCTAAAAGACTGGCCTGAAAGTGTTAGAGATGACCCTTCTTCCTCCTCCTCGTCCTGGGCCGCATCCTCTTCCATCATCGCCCTAAGTGTTTTCTCAAGGAGACATAGAAGTGGTATTGTAACGCTAATAATGGCGTCATCACCACTGGCCAAGTTAGTGGAGTACTCAAAACAGCGCAACAGGGCACACAGGTCTCGCATGGAGGCCCAGTCATTCGTGGTGAAGTGGTGCTGTTCCGCAGTGCGACTCACCCGTGCGTGCTGCAGCTGAAACTCCACTATGGCCTGCTGCTGCTCGGACAGTCTCTCCAGCATGTGCAAGTTGGAGTTCCACCTGGTGGGCAAGTCGCATATGAGGCGGTGAGCGGGAAGGCCGAAGTTACGCTGTAGAGCAAACAGCCGAGCGGCGTCAGGATGAGAACGCCAGAAGCGCGCACAGATGACCCGCACTTTATGCAGCAGCTCAGACTTGTCGGGGTAGTTGTGAATGAATTTCTGCACCACCAAATTCAGCACATGCGCCAGGCAAGGGATGTGCGTCAAACCAGCTAGTCCCAGAGCTGCAACGAGATTTCGCCCATTATCGCACACCACCATGCCGGGCTTGAGGCTCACTGGCAGCAACCACTCATCGGTCTGTTGTTCTATACCCCGCCACAACTCTTGCGTGGTGTGGGGCCTGTCCCCCAAACACATTAGTTTCAGAACGGCCTGCTGACATTTACCCCTGGCTGTGCTGAAGTTGGTGGTGAAGGTCTTTCGCTGACCGGATGATGAGGTGGTAGAAGAGGAGGAGGAAGCCGAGTAGGAAGAGGAGGCTACAGGAGGCAAAGAATGATGCCCTGCGATCCTTGGCGGCAGAAGGACATGCGCCAAACAGCTCTCCGCCTGGGGCCCAGCCGCCACTACATTTACCCAGTGTGCAGTTAGGGAGATATAGCGTCCCTGGCCGTGCTTACTGGTCCACGTATCTGTGGTTAGGTGGACCTTGCCACAGATGGCGTTGCGCAGTGCACACTTGATTTTATCCGATACTTGGTTGTGCAGGGAGGGCACAACTCTCCTGGAGAAGTAGTGGCGGCTGGGAACGACGTACTGTGGGACAGCAAGCGACATGAGCTGTTTGAAGCTGTCCGTCTCCACCAGCCTGAATGACAGCATTTCAAAGGCCAGTAGTTTAGAAATGCTGGCATTCAGTGCCAGGGATCGAGGGTGGCTAGGTGGGAATTTACGCTTTCTCTCAAAGGTTTGTGAGATGGAGAGCTGAACGCTTCCGTGTGACATGGTGGAGATGCTTATTGACGGAGGTGGTGTTGCTGGTGGCACATCCTCTGTTTGCTGGGCGGCAGGTGCCAACGTTCCTCCAGAGGCGGAGGAAGAGGCCAAGGCAGCAGCAGAAGAGGGAATGGTTTTGAAGGTGCTTACTCCACTGCATCTCGTGTCTCGCATGTAGATGCCTGGTCATGCAGGTTGTGCTAAGGTTCAAAACGTTAATGCCTCGCTTCAGGCTCTGATGGCACAGCATGCAAACCACTCAGGTCTTGTCGTCAGCACATTGTGTGAAGAAGTGCATTGCCAGGGAACTCCTTGAAGCTGCCTATGGGGTGCTCGGTCCCTGTTGACGGTGGCCAGTAGCAGGCGAACTGTCTTGGCGACGACTGCTCTGCTTTTGCACCCTGCTCCCACTTTTACTACGCTGTTTGCTTGGTCTCACCACTGCCTCTTCCTCCGAACTCTGAAAGTCAGTGGCACGACCTTCATTCCATGTGGGGTCTAGGACCTCATTGTCCCCTGCATCGTCTTCCATCCAGTCTTCCTCCCTGACCTCCTTTTCGGTCTGCACACTGCAGAAAGACATAGCAGTTGGCACTTGTGTTTTATCATCATCAGGGACGTGCTGAGGTGGTATTCCCATGTCCTCATCAGGAAACATAAGTGGTTGTGTGTCAGTGCATTCTATGTCTTCCACCCCTGGGAAAGGGCTAGGTGGATGCCCTTGGGAAACCCTGCCAGCAGAGTCTTCAAGCAGCATAAGAGACTGCTGCATGACTTGAGGCTCAGACAGGTTCCCCGATATGCACGGGAGTGATGTGACAGACTGATGGGCGTGGGTTTCAGGCGCCACCTGTGCCCTTTCTGCAGAAGACTGGGTGGGAGATAATGTGAACGTGCTGGATCCACTGTCGGCAACCCAATTGACTAGCGCCTGTATTTGCTCAGGCCTTACCATCCTTAAAACGGCATTAGGCCTGACCAAATATCGCTGTAGATTCTGGCGGCTACTGGGACCTGAGGTAGTAGGTTCAGTAGGACGTGTAGCTGTGGCAGAACGGCTACGTCCTCTCCCTGCACCAGAGGCTTCACCAACACCACCACCACGATCATGACCGCGTCCCTTATTAGATGTTTGCCTCATAGTAAGCGTTCACAAAGCAAAGTAAAAAGTGGTTAAGTCTGTTAAAAAATAATTAACCACCAATAAAAACCCTAATGTAGGGTATTTGACTCTATTATTATTTTTTACTCTATATGACAGCGGTATTTGTGGCCTAAATGTGACAGTCACCTATGCACGTGTAATCACAGGTGTGCAGTATATGAAAAAAAGGTGTTTTTTTCACCACAGTATCCTAAAAGCCTTATTTGTGGCCTAAATGTGACAGTCACCTATGCAAGTGTAATCACAGATGTGCAGTATATCAGAGGGATTTTTCACCACAGTATCCTAAAAGCCATATCTGTTGCCTAAATGTGACAGTCACCTATGCAAGTGTAATCACAGATGTGTAGTATATGTAAAAAGTTTTTTTTTTTAACAACAGTAATCTAATAGCCGTATTTGTGGCCTAAATGTGACAGTCACCTATGCACGTGTAATCCCAGATGTGCAGTATATCAGAGGGATTTTTCACCACAGTATCCTAAAAGCCATATCTGTTGCCTAAATGTGACAGTCACCTATGCAAGTGTAATCACAGATGTGTAGTATATGTAAAAAGTTTTTTTTTTCTAACAACAGTAATCTAATAGCCGTATTTGTGGCCTAAATGTGACAGTCACCTATGCACGTGTAATTCCAGATGTGCAGTATATCAGAGGGTTTTTTCACCACAGTATCCTATAAGCCTTATTTGTGGCCTAAATGTGACAGTCACTTATGCATGTCTAATCCCGGGTGTGCAGTATATCAGAGGCTTTTTTCACCCCAGTAAGCAAAAAGCCATATTTCTGGCCTAAATGTGACAGTCACTTATGCTTGTCTAATCCCAGATGTGCAGTATATTAGAGGGTTTTTTCACTTCAGTAACCAAAAAGCCATATTTGTGGCCTAAATGTGACAGTCACTTATGTATGTCTAATCCCAGATGTGCAGTATATCAGAGTCTTTTTTCACCCCAGTAACCAAAAAAACGTATTTCTGGCCTAAATGTGACAGTCACTTATGCACGTGTAATCCCAGATATGAACTATATTTAGCAGATGTATTTTTTTAACCGCAGTAAGCAAAAAAGCTGTATTTCTGGACTTGCAGACATGCAGATAGCCTGTGCTGGTGCACTATCGTTGCATAAAATGGCTGCCGATCATGTATTGATATTGACTAACTGAAGGAAAAAAAAGTTTGTTTTCAGCAGTAGTTGGCTCAGGGCAGGCTTAAAAAATTGTGCACTGCACCCACAAAACACTTTTGCTGTAGATCGCTCAGTAAAAAAGCAGTTCTTCATAAGATTTCTTCCTGATCTCTCCCTCACAGCAGCTACAGCCTCTCCCTACACTAATCCGAGCAGAGTGACGGGCGGCGCTACGTGACTCCAGCTTAAATAGAGGCTGGGTCACATGCTACAGTTGGCCAACCACAGCCATGCCAATGGCTGTGATGGCCTTTTGGGGCAAGTAGTATGACACTTGTTGATTGGCGGCTGTGCAGCCTTTCAAAAAGCGCCATAAAAAAATCGCCGAACCCGAACCTTTACGTAAATGTTCAGGTCCGGGTGCCAAAAACACTAAAGTTCGGTACGAACACGAACTTTACAGTTCGGGTTCGCTCAACTCTACCTATTTTCACATAGTCAACTAATATGTGATCCTTAAAGGGGTTCCACTTTTTAGTATTGATTGACCTGTCCTGAGTATGGCGTCCCCATTCACTTCTATGGGATGGCTCTGTAGTATTCACTTGAACATACAGAATCGTCCCATAGAAGTGAATGGGAACATCATAATTGTAATTACACCTGCTCACCACTGCAATTGCGGTGGTGAGCAGGTAAACAGAGCAGAGAAGGCGGCACTGCTTTCTCTTCAAACAGCTTTTTTTGGTGGGGGCAGGAGTTGGACCCCTATGATCTGATATTAATCTATAGTAAAAAGCGGACAACCCCTTTAAGAGTTCACTTTTAGTTTTGTTTCAAACATTCAGATGTAGTAGAGTTAACACACATGCTTTATGAGATGTGTTATCTAAACTATATGCATTCATTGATTTTCAATAGCTTTTGTTTCAAGATAACGCAATGACTTAAGAGTTTGTGTGTTAACCCTTCTACATCTGTAAAGGAACCTGCTAGAAAACTTGGTGATGCTATGACTGGCACTGGTATATTACTTCAGTATGTGCCATATGGAGATTGCAGGGCATGCACTACTGCCTCTATTCTGCCCTTTTGTCCACAATAGACTGCTCTCTTTCACTAGCGATGGATCACCATAAAAAAATATGTGAGCACTGCACTCTGACATGTTTCACCATTGTCCTGGCGTCTCAAGGGGTAATGGGCAATGACGTGTTTGGACCCCACTTGTTTCTATTTAAAGCCTTTCATGTGACACACTTGCTATCTGCTCCAATGGGATGATGCAATGCCATCTTTACCTCAGTAACTACTATTGTTGGTGGTCAGCCTATCATCATATTGCCAGTACTTTGACATCTGCCTTTTGTCTTCCAAGTGAGCTGCACATGTCTCTTTACTAATGCCCTGCTTATTATCTATAATTGTGCATGTCTGAGGACGTTGCCTCCCCGCTGATATCTTTTATGCACATGTGATTGGACTTATTCTATTATTCATGTTGATATACTGTGTGGATATAATAAAAGCCTGCAAATAAAATTTTAAATAGATGTATATTAAAAATTGTCCAACATTCTATTCCCTAAACCAGGAATGCTCAACTTGTGGCCCTCCAGCTATTGCAAAACTACAACTCCCAGCATGCTTGGGCAGCCTAAAGCTATAAGGGCATGCTGGGATTAGTAGTTTTGCAACAGCTGCAGGGCCGTTGGTTGAATGGGAATACGTCTTTAAGGGTGCCTTCACATGCAGGAGATTTTGTTGCAGAAAATTTCTGTCTGAAAATCTGTTTCATTCATCTAAATGAGGTTGTTTTTTGTAGCAAGCACGTGGATTTCTGCAGGCCCTATTCAGATGAATAGAATGGATTTTCAGTTGCATAACATCGTCTGCAAAAAAAAAAAATCTGCAATGTGTCAATGTATCCTTAAAGAAAAATCAGATGTGACAAAGTGTCAAACTAAATTCACTATTCAAAAGGAAATTTGTCACCAAAAATGTTGCCTGCCAGTTATGGCTGAGTTCACATCACCGTTTAGCTTTCCATTCTTCTGATCTGTCACAAGAAGAGAAAAAATATAAAAACACGATCCTGTAAAAAAAACTAACGGATCCTGTTGCATGAGTCGGCATCTGTTTGAGCCATTTTTGTCTGAGATACGCATGCAGTCTAAAAAACGAATCTCAGACGGAAATGGTTCAAATGGATGACAATTGATGCAACAGGATTTATTTATGTAAAAAAACAGATCCTATGCAATCCTATGAATAAGGCCCCATGCACACGAACGTATGCCGACCATTCCGTGCAGCAATTTTCAGTCTCCAATGCACGGGCACCATCAATTCTGTTGCCGCAGATGGATCCAGATTCAAACTTGAATTGGCCCGTGATCTGTCTGCACTGTAAAAAAAAAAAATTAACCCTACAGAAGTACTTCTGTGGGGTTATGTGCCTCCGTGGGGTTATGTGCCTCCATTCTGCACCACTACTTCTGGATTGTGGACCCATTCCGCTGTTTGCAGGCTGCAATATAAGCACGGCTGGGCAATGGTCATGTGCATCAGGCCTAACTAAACAGTGATGTGAACTCACCCTAAAATTAAAAAGTAGCATATCTCCTTTTTTTCTAATCTGTTTTTATTTTCTGATTGTATATTTTTTATTTTGTTTCCTGAACATTATTATGGGAGCAGCCATCCTGCCTGAGCTGCATTTATACAGCATTAAGAATTGCTTTATGCCAGCCCCATGGGCCATAGACACAATGGACAGAAGAGGACCATATTGACTTCTATGGGAGAGTTTTCTGGACATGCTCTGTGACCAGTGAAGAGGTCCTTGTACAACGAAAGAATAGATAAGATTTGACAAATAGCTATTGGGAATGGTGGATCCTAGCTTATCTATACACCGAGATTATATAGATACAGGCAGAATTAGAATAAGTTTACTGCAGTAAAGTGATCTATACAGACCAAGAAGTGGTGCCAAGTATTAGATATAGTGGCCAATGGCCAGTACAAAAACTGCAGGTCTTATGGTTTTAGTTTAAATATAAAAAGTGATATGGAAATGTAAAAATACCATCATCAAAAAGATTTAAAAATATGCTAAACACAAAAAAGTAATTGAAGCAGCAGGTCATTTTCTGATGACACATTCCCTTTAATCAAGAGGAGGGAGGGTCCACCTTTAGTATCAATTAAAGGGAACCTGTCAACTTTATGCTGACCACACTGAGGGCAGCATAAATTAGTGACAGAAATGCTGATTTCAGCGATGTGTCACTCATCAGCTAAAAGTAAGTGGTTGCTGAGAACCAGCATCATAATCATTGCAGCTCAGGCCTTGAAAAGAGTCAGGGCCACCTGAGAAGAGTCATGGTTATACATAATCTCCTGCTCTCTCACCCATCTGATGATGATTGGCAGTTCTCTCCTAGAGAGAAAGGGAGAAAACTACAGTCGTGGCCAAAAGTTTTGAGAATTACATAAATATTGGAAATTGGAAAAGTTGCTGCTTATGTTTTTATAATAGCAATTTGCATATACTCCAAAATGTTATGGAGAGTGATCAGATGAATTGCATAGTCCTTCTTTGCCATGAAAATTAACTTAATCCCCAAAAAAACATTCCACTGCATTTCATTGCTGTCATTAAAGGACCTGCTGAGATCATTTCAGTAATCGTCTTGTTAACTCAGGTGAGAATGTTGACGAGCACAAGGCTGGAGATCATTATGTCAGGCTGATTGGGTTAAAATGGCAGACTTGACCTGTTAAAAGGAGCGTGATGCTTGCAATCATTGTTCTTCCATTGTTAACCATGGTGACCTGCAAAGAAACGTGTGCAGCCATCATTGCGTTGCATAAAAATGGCTTTACAGGCAAGGATATTGTGGATACTAAGATTGCACCTCAATCAACAATTTATAGGATCATCAAGAACTTCAAGGAAAGAGGTTCAATTCTTGTTAAGAAGGCTTCAGGGCGTCCAAGAAAGTCCAGCAAGCTCCAGGATCGTCTCCTAAAGAGGTTTCAGCTGCGGGATCGGAGTGCCACCAGTGCAGAGCTTGCTCAGGAATGGCAGCAGGCAGGTGTGAGCGCATCTGCACGCACAGTGAGGCGAAGACTTTTGGAAGATGGCCTGGTGTCAAGAAGGGCAGCAAAGAAGCCACTTCTCTCCAAAAAAAACATCAGGGACAGATTGATCTTCTGCAGAAAATATGGTGAATGGACTGCTGAGGACTGGGGCAAAGTCATATTCTCCGATGAAGCCTTTTTCTGATTGTTTGGGGCATCAGGAAAAAGGCTTGTCCGGAGAAGAAAAGGTGAGCACTACCATCAGTCCTGTGTCATACCAACAGTAAAGCATCCTGAGACCATTCATGTGTGGGGTTGCGTCTCATCCAAGGGAGTGGGCTCACTCACAATTTTGCCCAAAAAAACACAGCCATGAATAAAGAATGGTACCAAAACACCCTCCAACAGCAACTTCTTCCAACAATCCAACAACAGTTTAGTGAAGAACAATGCATTTTCCAGCACGATGGAGCACCGGGCCATAAGGAAAAAGTGATAGCTAAGCTCGGGGACCAAAACGTTGACATTTTGGGTCCATGGCCTGGAAACTCCCCAGATCTTAATCCCATTGAGAACTTGTGGTCAATCCTCAAGAGGCGGGTGGACAAACAAAAACCCACTAATTCTGACAAACTCCAAGAAGTAATTATGAAAGAATGGGTTGCTATTAGTCAGGAATTGGCCCAGAAGTTGATTGAGAGCATGCCCAGTCGAATTGCAGAGGTCCTGAAAAAGAAGGTCCAACAGTGCAAATACTGACTCTTTGCATGAATGTCATGTAATTGTCGATAAAAGCCTTTGAAACGCATGAAGTGCATGTAATTATATTTCACTACATCACAGAAACAACTGAAACAAAGATCTAAAAGCAGTTTAGCAGCAAACTTTGTGAAAACTAATATTTGTGTCATTCTCAAAACTTTTGGCCACGACTGTAGATAGAAGACTGTCAATCATCAGCAGGTGGGCAGGGAGAGCAGGAAGTCATGAATAACCATGACTCTTCTCAGGTAGCCATGACTCTTTTCCAGGCCCAGTCTGCAAGGATTATGATGTTGGTTCTCGGCAACCACTTACTTTTAACTTTTAAATGACAGACCGCTGAAATCAACTCACCTGTTTCTACTTTATGCTGCCGTTAGTATTGGCAGCATAAAGTTGATGACAGGTTCCCTTTAAGTATCTTTAAGTAACACAATGTTTTTGAAATTTGCACAATGTTATTAAGTAAGCCATATAGTATTGCTACTAGTGAACCATATGTTCTATACTAATTACTACTGTATGATATTAATTTAAAATGCTGAACATACTTACAATAAGTATGTCTTCAATCAATGTAAATGACTTGTATATGTATTTTTAAGGACACCGATATTTGAATTAAAGATTTATATTACATAAAGCCATCAAATGCCCTCCAGCGTATTTAGCTGCTGTGCAACAGAGTGGCGATGTATCAGATTATGCTTTTATTTCGCATGGCACTGTTGCAAGAAAACCACACCTAAGTGTAATGCAAATAAGTCTGTAAGGAAGGAATACAATTGTTTCATAAATATAGTTTTAACTGAATTGTGTCAATGGTTCTTATAATACTATGGAGCTCTCTGCCTGAGGAGGTGGTGATGGCGAGTACAATAAAGGAATTCAAGAGGGGCCTGGATGTATTTCTGGAGCGTAATAATATTACAGGCTATAGCTACTAGAGAGGGGTCGTTGATCCAGGGAGTTATCTGATTGCCTGATTGGAGTCGGGAAGGAATTTTTTCCCCTAAAGTGAGGAAAATTGGCTTCTACCTCACAGAGGTTTTTTTTCCTTCCTCTGGATCAACCTGCAGGATAACAGGCTGAACTGGATGGACATTTACATTGGCGAGTCAGGCCCACTGCTTAGATTTTGAAATCTGTGTTTGGTTTTGAGGTTAGAGGTCGGCCATCCTGTGAATTATCAGGCAAGAGAGACGTGGTCAGCGGTCTGAGCGTCTAGGAGAGACGTGGTCAGCGGTCTGAGCGTCTAGGACCTGATAATTCGGACAGGTAACGCGACTCTTCCTCACAGCACCAAGCGCAGATCAAAATCTTTAGCAGAGAATCTATAATTGTTCTGTGAATTAATATTTTGCTATTTGCTTTACACGGTCACTGCATCGCTCAAGTGATTGCGAGGGAGAAGAGGACACATAACTGAAGGAGATCCATCTTCATTGGAGCAGCGTACAAGTCCAGCGGGAAACGGGAAGAAGCGATCCGGGAAAATGGACTTCTTCCAAGCAGCTGCGAGGAGGTACGGCCCCAAGGAGACGATGGATGCTCAAACGGTGAGTATGGACTTCCCCACACTGCAACACTTGAGCAGACACAGCACATTCAATCCCATCCTCCCCACCACATACAAGTCAGCAGAAATGCTGTGGTCCGATTTGTTTGCACAGGCTTGTAGTTATGACAAGCTTTGTGTTAACAAACGGACGGTGTTGAATAAGGCCACTAAACGGCTTCGGATGCTAGCCAAACTCGTTCATACGTTTGAGGCTAGCATCTGTAAGCCAAAGGAAGTGGCGCTGGTGTCTCAGTCAACAGAGACAATTCCTCCGGCTGTTCACTGCCAGTGCTGTGCCAATGATTCCGATCAGGTTTCGGCATTACGGGCACAGCTGGCAGAGAATGTGCAGTCTACTGTTGACCGAGATGCGCAGGTGGCTCGAATACAGTCACAATTAGTGGAAATGCAGAAGCAGAAGGAGGAAATTGAGGCTCAGTTGACTCAGTCTTATACTGAGGTCAAGGCCTTCAAGGAACGCACTGCCTCTACTAGTGTGACGGTAGCCAAATTGAAGGCTCACGTTGCTGTAAGCGCCCAGATAATAACTGGTTTGCAACAGGTCATCACCAAGTTGGTGCCGGCCCTTTCTTTTCCCATAAAGTCATGGTCGGAATATCCCAAAACTTTGCCCTATGCAGGGCAAATAGGGGGGAGAGTAGTCTGTGACAGGCCAAATCACCAGACCAAGCCTGTCCAGACTAACAGAGATTTTTCCCTGACTTTGGGGAAAAGAAACATCGTGAAAAGTGCCTCCCTGAAGATGGAACAATTCAGGGAGCGCGGTTGCAGTGTGGACGGACCTAGGCCACACCGGGCAAACATCAAATGCTTTGCTTGTGGTGGCTTGGGTCATATAGCGAAGCACTGCAAAACACACAGGACAGAAAGCCCAATCAGGTGCTTCAGGTGTGGGAACAAAGGACACATTGCAAGGAATTGCCCTTGTGCAAGTAATTGCAATGTGTCCAGTGATGGGATTCAGGTAGCAAATCGTGCAGCGGGGTCTAGTCAGCTTGGCCATAAAGGGGTAACCTCTTGGCAGCATCATCAGCTGCTGAGGAGCCAGAGTGGCCAAGCTAGGCTAGGCAACATTTGACACCCCTGTACTATTTGTTACACCGTTTGTTCCCTATACATGTCCATGTTGTGTGTTTTTGTTGTCCATTGTAACGTTCTCTTTGATGTTGATGGTGGTCCTTGTCTATGAGTGTGTTCCACCAGGCTGATTTATGTAGTGTTGTAATGTCCCGTCTGCTGTCTTGTTTCATTCTGTGTCCCCTTGGAGCGGAGCAGTGTTATACTGTGGATCGAGAACGTATAGGGTCGCGAGCAGATAATATCACACGGGAAATCCTGCTGGTCGGGAGAAGGCATAAGGACCTTCTTCATGCAGCACACAAAGGATGATGTGATATTATTCTGGGCAACCAGGGTCTCGGATCGATACAGATAACGCTGTTGTGCTCAAGGTTTTCGGTAGGGCTGTGTTGCGCTGGGGACTGGGGCGGACAGACAACATTGGGGTAATGTTGTGCTGCGCACTTAATTCTAGTCCGAGCAGGTAGCACAGCTCTGATAGGGATTGGACGCAGAGTGTTTGGCAGCAGAGTGTGGACTGTGTTCTTGTGTTGTGGGGTCCTGAGGAGCCGGGGCATGCCTATGCCGTTGGTTCTGCGGGCCTCCACAAGATGGGATCACAGGGGGAAGTCAGCCTGGGTACACATGAGTGGACAGGGATGCGGTGCCATCAAGATGGTGCTTTGTCCACAGAACTCCAGTTATCCTAACCTAGTAGGGAGGCCATCCTTATCTGTTGGTGCAGAGGGATGTGTAGCAGAGGACACGCTCCTCTGAAGGTAGGGTGTTCAGACACCAGTGTTGGGATAATGAGGAGTCCTGTGAGACAAAGGGCAGCCCAATACCTTTCTCTACCCATGGGTCAAAGGTATTGGTGCTGGGAATTTTTATACATTTAACTGCACCGTTAGGGGAGAAATTCCCCTGGGAGCGCCTGGTATTTTCTTCTGCCATAGGTTTTATATGGAGCGGAAGAAAAACCCAGGAGAGGCCACGGAAGAGGCCAGCTATTCCCCCTGACGCTCTTGGGAGGCTCCAGAGGATCCCACTGGATTTTGGCAACCAAGCGACCTCTGCCTAGAGGTGTTTTAGAGATGGAGGACTGTGCCACAATCCAGCGGGAGCATTATTTAAGGCTCTGGAGGAAGATTTGGAGACGTTCGGGTGGAAGAGCATATCACTTGTTTCACCCAGTGAAACTTCTTCTGGTTCTGGTGATCGTCATCTACCGTCGGAGGGTCAAGGGACTTATTGACCAAAATACACCAGAACCAGACAGAACTGTACAGAACTATCCGGAGGAGGAGGCTCAGGACATAACCAAACATGGTTCCTGTAGCCAAATATTATTGTATGGACACGTTTTGTTTTCTATGAGGGTTCGGGATGTATACTTGTACTACCCTGAAACCTCATAGCACAGTGTATTTATTGATTTTGTTTGTCGGTCGATGGTGTACCCATAGACACTCTAGGTACAAATGTGTGACAGCCCAAAACTCGCCCAACGCACTGCGGTGAGCTATATTTTGACTGTACACATTTGTATCCTATAGTCGTTTCCCATTGACACAGGGGTCTACGACCTACCTGTGTCTTTGGAGGTAGAGAGGAATGCCAGGTTGCATGAGTCTCTATGGGTACACACATATAATGGAATTTGGTGTTGGGAGGGATGTAACATGTATTTTGTGTGAATGGGGATAAGGTTAGGTCACGATAGGGACAGGATCATTCATTTGCCACCTTGAACCCTGGAACGGTGAAGTTCTTAAGGGAAGGGCTGGATGTGTAGTGTGGCGAAGGTGTTCTCCGCAGTAGAATTTAGGTACTATGACATCACCGCTTAAGAGTCTGACCTGCCTTGTAAAGACCTATTAATCTGTCCACGGGAGAACCGCACCCGTCAAGATGGAAACAGACGTTGGAAAGTTGTGATAGAAGAAAGTTGGGACTGAGACTGTGAGGGTGAACCCGCTCCAGATTCCTTGGAGGCGGGCCATACCGGAAGATCGGCATAACTACCGAGAGACTGTGGGGGTGTGGTCACTCCAAAGTGGGGGTGGCTGACACCAAGAGACGGATAAAAGAAAGGCCAGTTAAAGACTGTAAGGGTGAACCCGCTCCAGAATTGGGGGGGACGAAGATACCTGAAGATCGGCAGAATTACCGAGAGACTGTAGGGGTGTGGTCACTCCAAAGTGGGGGTGGCCGACACTAAAAGACTGTTAAAGAGATTGTGGGTGTGTGGTATCCTAAAGATGTCAAGAAGAAGACTGTGTATCCTGTGGACGGAGTAGTAGGTTACGGTGAAGGGCAGGTCGGAGGAAAATGGATTAGGGATGTCTAAGTACCTAAAGAACAGTGTACACTACAGTTCTTCCTGAACTTCCACCTAGGATGGGGTTGAGGGGGGGGCAAATATATCTCAACCCGTTCCCCCAATATATTGTCGTATTATATAGTCCGACAACAGGGGGATTGTTGAGGAAGGGTTGAGACGTATGCATATATCCATGCATGCCTGCAAACACGTGCGGGCATGTATGGTATATATGTGCATACATTAACCACAGCATCATGGGACGATGTGGGCAGATGTGCCCAGCATCTGCGCACGTCTGCCCATGGTGATCCCCAGGGGCTCATGGTGGCCCCTGTGGGAAATATGTGGTCCCTGGAAGCTGTGCCCCCTTATAATCCCCCTTATATTAGTATATATGTGTCCCCTTATAGTTAGTATATATTTCCTGTATGACCGTGTATATATTGGCCATGTATGGCCAGTGGGGACATATGTATGTCCCCTGTATGTGATGCCCCAGGTATATGAGAGTGTGTGTATATATAGATATGTGTGTATGTATTTGCACACGTCTTTATGTATATACACTTGTGACTGCTGACTGGTGACTTCAAAGGCAATTGATTTGAGGTTTATCAGCCTATTTACTATGCGGCCCCACCTTGTGTTTGTGACATGGCTGGGTGTGTGGTGCTGTGAGCCTCAGGGGGCCAGCCAGTTGTCTGCTGCAATCTGAGTGCATGCATTCCGTCACACGCACACGATGATGTCACATGCCTGAGGAAGGAGGAGGGGGCTGTTTTGGGGCTATAATAACCCAAACCGAACAGAGGCCTCTCTCTTGCAACCAGACTAGATTCAGAGACACATGGGAGAGAGCGGCTCCATGATGACGGTCTGGAAGAGGCCTACTATATCCCCTGACCCCCGACCGCTATATCTCTCACCCCTGGTCCTGTAACCCCTATATTTGTGTCCCTGATGTGCACCTTGGGCCCTGCCTTATAACCCTTGCCCCGGATGTGTACCCTGGGCCCTGATTACTGGACACCCTGACCCCCCAAACCCTTGCCTTATTGTATCCTTGTTTGTACCCCTGATCCCACTGGTCCCCCCCCTCACTGTACACTTGCAGGGTATTTATCCCCTGCATTGCTGTACAATTATCCCCATTGTTAATACCCCAGCTCTCCTGCTGGTATTAACCTCAGCACTCACTGGCAAATAACCCTTGCAGTGCTGAATCTATACCCTCTTGGAACCCCGTAGGGACAGTATAGAGCTAGGCGGGTGGGTTGTTATACCTGTATGTGTGTATTGTATAGTTAGTTTATGGGTGGAATTGGGAACTTGTAGCGTAGTTTGAGTATTGTATATGTGTAGTGCTGTGTATTGTTAGTGTATTGCGTGCTTAGTGTGTTAAATAAATACCGTTATATTTGTACCCTTTGTGTAGCGTGTACTTGTTAGCGGTAGCGAGTTAGTAAGGCGCATGCAGCTAGCATTAGTGATTAGTGTAAGGCATAGCGAAAGTATTGTGTATTTATTATATAAAGGCATAAATAGGCGGAGTCATCACCAGGTGGCTCCTCCTATTTAGGAATATTAATTATCGATATTCGCATAATATTGGTGATAATATTCCCCCCTTACAGACAGATGTATTTTTTCAGCCTTATAAACTATGTTACTATTTTACTAATAGGAATGCATTTTATCATTTAGAAGCTGATTAACGCTTAGCTTTTAAACTTTATACATTTGGTGGTCATCCAATTATTTGTATGTAGTATATACCAAAGAAACTAGAACCTAGACCCAAAAGGGATTCCATCCTACCTGCTGGCGTTTGTTTAACTGGCTGCAGTGGTGATATACTATACATCCCATGTCACTGTTGTAGCCAATCACTGTCCTCAGTGGCATTGTGTTGTATATATGCTAAGACCAGTGTGCTGCAGCAATGATTATGGAACCACTGTGCCAACCAACCAGGTTGACTTTGGGCTAGACCTAATGGCATTATCCTGACAGTCCCCTGGTATTCGCTCTTTAACACCTATACAGGGATCTGGACTTCGCTACAGGGGAGCCACCAAGCTGCTACCTCTTTAAATAGCCTTGGTGTGGTTGGCTGCTTACAAACAGGGATCTGAGACACTGGTGCATGTCACCAAGGAAACAGGCAATATACATAATTAGGAAACAAGCAGAGGTCAGGGCAGGTGGCATAGAATCTGTGTTGTGAACAGGCAGCATGTCAGGAACCAGGAAGCAGACAAATAGAGAATAGCTCTTATACAGGATCTAACTAGCTAGAGAGACATAGCAAAATCTGTAGGCAATAATGAAGAAAACCATCAGCTATATATAGAAGCAGCTGATTAGCAATTGGACACAGCCATGAAGCAGCTCAGAGAGTAGAAGATGATTAGATGTACAAAAGTACAACTAATACAAGCTTTAATTCACACACAGGAAACTGGCACCTATGTGCACAGGATGGTGGCGGGCATGAAGCGCCATTGTAACACACTACAGCTTTTATGTGGAGTATATGGACACTTCTTCATTGCTGGCAAGTAGACAAATGTTAGAAGGGAGGACCAGAGCAGCAACGCTCAAAAGTGGAAGGGGATTAAATGGGTGAGTATATTTTGTTTTATTATTTTAGCATATTTTTTTTGCAAGGCAACTGAGAATATGATAATAGGTAAGCCTTTAAATGGGAATTTGTTACAAAGGCACGTCCCATTAAAATAAGCATGCCAGCCTGGTTCAGGCGTCTCCTTCAGCCCAGAATGGGAATCTACTTATGGCAATATAATCTTCAATATACATTCTCTCAACCATTACCTGCCATCTATTCAAATGAATGACTGGCGTTCTAATACATGCATGGGGCAAGGCCACCAGAGGTGAGGCTACTCTAACATAACAGCTCTCTGTTATGGCACAAAGATGGAAATCCTAAGCAGGAACCCCACCCTAAGACATCCATCTGTCGTTCTACTAAAATTATTTTTTTAGATTTTTGCATAAAAAATTTAATCACCTAGTGAACCTTTGCCTACCGTCTCTGTCCCTTGTAGAGTGCAGGCTTTCATAGGTACGGTCCTCTCTCCATCGGTGGCTCAGTGGTTAGCACTCGGGTCCTAGGTTCAAATCCGACCAAAGACAACATCTGCATGGAGTTTATGGCCCCTTTCACACGAGTGTGACGGATTAGGTCCGGATGCGTTCAGGGTGCGTTCAGTGAAACTCGCACTATTTTGCAAGCAAGTTCAGTCAGTTTTGTCTGCGATTGCATTTAGTTGTTCAGTTTTTTCCGCGCGGGTGCAATGAGTTTTGATGAGTTTTTCACGCACGTGATAAAAAACTGAAGGTTTACAAACAACATCTCTTAGCAACCATCAGTGAAAAACGCATTGCACCCGCACTTGCTTGCGGATGCAATGCGTTTTTCACGCAGCCCCATTCACTTCTAAAGGGCCAGGGCTGAGTGAAAAACGCTGATTATAGAACATGCTGCAATTTTCACGCAATGCAGAACTGATGCGTGAAAAACAACGCTCATGTACACAGACCCATTGAAATGAATGGGTCAGGATTCAGTGCGGGTGCTATGCGTTCACGTCATGCATTGCACACGCACGGAAAACTCGCTCGTGTGAAAGGGACCTATATGTTCTCCCTGTGTTTGCGTGGGTTTCCTCTGGTTTCCTCCCACACTCCAAAGACATACTAATTGGGAGCCCCATTGGGGACAGTTAGATGCCAATGTCTGTAAAGCACTGCGGAATATAGTATCACTATATAAGTGCATAAAATAAATCTGTTCCAGTCTGTCACTCAGTTCATGCTTGCTGAACTATATTCATTTTTGTTATATATTACTTATATTTTTATGCATATAAACCCTTTTCACATGTGCAGCATCCTGGAACTAATCGTGCAAACAGTTACCTATGTAAATGGTGAGCTTAGACTAACAGATCCATAATTCTCTGGAAATTTGTCCCACTGGGGTGAACGGCCATATAAGCTTAGCCTAGATAATAAGATAATACTTATATAGTACAATTACCACTTTGTTTAAGTAATCTACGACCTATTTATTAAAAGATACTTGCTGGGATCCTCATCTCATGATAAACAGCATTGTGACTGAAAGTACTACTGTTTTCATGTTAAAAATAACATATACCCTGCAAAAAGGCACTGTGTACATACTGTGTAATAAAAAAAAAATATATTTTTTACTGTTAGTGCACTTTTTACAGTGTTTGTGATCCAACTATGTTCGTTCATGCATCGTTTTCAATAACAATCACGCTAAAGTTACTATGTGATTTGTTTGCATTATAAAGTATCCATTGAGCATATGTTCATGACTTATGTTTAACCCCTTCCCGACTGCAATCTGTCTATAAACGTGCTATTTGCACATGCCCCGTGCAGATAGCACGTGTATAGACGTCAGGGAGCTCTTTAATCTAAGCGCTGCAAAGTGCTTGGATTAAAGCTTCTGCCCCTGCACTGCTGCTGTCACGGACAGCATTCAGTGCAATAATGCAGGCAAGGGACCAATCAGAGTGGCCCCTTGCCGGCAATCGATCCGATTGGTTAGTCTATGCAGACTAACCAATCGGATCGCGGCAGTGAAAAAATGCCTGTTCCAGGCTCTGATCTGCACTCTGCAGATCAGAGCCTGAAATCAGGTAGTGTCCTCATGCCCCCTGATCTGTGCCCCTTTCCTTTGCTCCTCCAAGCCCCCCCTTGTCCCTGCCTGCCCCTTATGCAGTTCCCCCTGCTCCCATCCATATTCGTGCAGCCTGCCCTGATGTGGTCTGCCCCCTCCCCGCCCCATACATTTCTCCTGCCCCTATTTGTGCTACCTCCCTCAATGCTGGCCGTACTTTCCCCTTTCCCCTCCCCCTTTCCAGCACAGCCCCCTGCTCTTTGCCCCCGATGCGGTCCCCCTGCTGTGTTTGATGGTGGCGGCTCCATTCCTGAGCCGCCGCCATCAGCAGAGAGTGTCAGCTCTATGCTGACACTCTGTTGTAACCCCTAAGATGCCACGGCAGCAGCATCCATGGGGTTAATAGAGGGAGGGGCTCCCTCTCTCAACCATCGGTGCTGCAAAAGCGTCCAGTGTTGCCACCTACAGGACATCTGATAGTATTTTACTTTGTAATGCAAGAGCATTGCAAAGTATAGTACAGCCATCAGTCCCACTGGATCTTCAAGATCCAAGAGGGACTTGATAAAAAAAAAAGTGAAAATAATAAAAGTAAAAATAAATAAATAAATAAAAATGTAAAAAAAAATAAAAAAATTGCCATTTCCTATAAAAAATGAAAAAAAAACTACACATATTAGGTATCACCGCGTCTGTAACAACCGTCTCTATAAATATATCACATGATAGACCCTGTCCCATAAACACCATAAAAAATAAAATAAAAACTGTGTAAAAAAAAGCCATTTTTGTCACCTTACATCACAAAAAGTGCAACACCAAGCGATCAAAAAGGTGTATATCAAACAAAACGGTACCAATAAAACAGTCACTTCATCCTGCAAAAAAATGGGACCCTACATAAGAAAATCGCTCAAAAAATAAAAAATAAACTATAGTTCTTAGAACATTGAGACACTAAAACATATTTTTTTTATTTCAAATATGCTATTGTGTTAAAGTGAAATAAATTTAAAAAAGTGTACATATTAGGTATCGCCGCATCCGTAATAACCTGCTCGATAAAAATATCACATGACCTAACCCCTCAGGTGAACAATGTAAAAAATAAATAAAAAAAGTGCCAAAAGAAAACTTATATCACAAAAAGTGCAACAGCAAGTGATCAAAAAGGCTTATGACCCCCAAAATAGTACCAATAAAACAGTCACCTCATTCCACAAAAAATGATACCCTAGTTAAGACAATGGCCCAAAAAAAAAAAAAAAAGCTATGGCTCTCAGACTATGGAGACAATAAAACATCATTTTTTTGGTTTCAGAAATGCTATTATTGTGTAAAACTTAAATAAATAAGAAAAAGTATACATATTAGGTATTGGCACATCTGTAACAATCTGCTCTATAAAACTGTCACATGACCTAACCCTTCAGATAAACGCTGTAAAAATAAATAAATACTGTTCCAAAAAAGCCAATTTGTAATAATGAATTATCAAAAAATCCCGAACCCAAAAATGGTACCAATAAAAACCTCAACTCTTTCTGCAAAAAACGAACCCCTGCACAAGACGATCGGCAGAAAAATAAAAAACATGTGGCGTTCAGAATATGGACACACAAACATATTTTCTTTTTCAAAAATGCTTTATTATGTAAAACTGAAACAAACAAACAAAGTAGACATATTTGATATCATTGTGTCTGTAACAACCTGCTCTATAAAAATAGCACATGATCTACCCTGTCAGATGAATCTTGTAAAAAAAAATATAAAAAAACTGTGCCAAAATATAATATAGAGTAATTAAAAATCATATGTACCCCAAAATAGTACCAATAAAACTGGCACCTTATCCCCTAGTTTCCAAAATAGTCACTTTTTAGGAGTTTCTACTGTATGGATGCATCAGGGGTACTTTAAATGGGACATGGCATCTAAAACCAGTCCAGCAAAATCTGCCTTCCAAAAACCATACAGCGTTCCTTGCATTTCTGCCGTGCTCCCTTACATCAATTTACGACCACATGTGGGGTGTTTCTGTAAACCGCAGAATCAGGGTAATAAATATTGAGTTTTGTTTGGCTGTTAACCCTCAATCTGTCAAAAAAGGGAAATTTAGAAATGTAATCTCCATTTTCCTTTAATTCTTGTGAAACACCTAAAGGGTTAACAAAGTTTGTAAAATCAGTTTTGAGTAACTTGAGGGGTGTAGTTTCTACAATGGGTTCATTTATGGGGGGGTTTCCACTTTGTAAGCCCCACAAAGTGACTTCAGACCTGAACTGGTCCTTAAAAAGTGGGTTTTGGAAATTTTCTTAAAAATTTTAAGAATTGTTTCTAATCTTCTAAGCCTTCTAACGTCCAAAAAAAAAAAAAAAAAAAAATACATTTCCAAACTGATGCCAACATAAAGTAGACATATGGGAAATGTTAAGTAATAAAGATTTTATTAGGTATGACTTTCTGTTTTAGCAGCAGAGAAATGGACATTTTGAAAATTGTGAATTTTTCAAAAGTTTGGGTAAATTTAAGATTTTTTCATACATAAAGGTGAAACATATTGACTCAAATTTATGACTATCATGAAGTACAATATGTCACGAGAAAATCTCAGAATGGCTTGGATAAATAAAAGTGTTCCAAAGCAATTACCACATAAAGTGACACATGTCAGATTTGTAAATTTTGACCTGGACACTAGGGCATCAATGACCCTTGGTCATGAAAGGGTTAAAAAAATTCTGCCGTAGAAATATGTCTATTACTGTTTACTGGGGTTCATAAAAATTCTATGCCCATTTTACAGAAATAATCAATTCACATGTGCAGAACTGGTTTTAATACCTCAGGAACTCAGATCTGCATCACTTTATTAACCTGCTCAGGACCGCCGTACGCAGGATTGCATCTTTGCGGCGGTCCTGTTTCTCTGGGTGGACGCGCCGATGCGTCCTCTCGCGAGACGGGAGATTTCGGGCAAAGCATCGCGGGCCGGCAAAATTTAAAAGACAAGTTCGTCATCAACCTGCCAGCCAATGATCGTGGCTGGCAGGTTGTTGATTTTCAAAAAAACGAATCAGAAGCCAGCTAACAAATCATATTTAGTAAATATGATGTGTTAAATGGCTGCTGTGCTCCTCTGCCCCTTCTTTTGGTCGGTTGGTTCCAGCAGAGGAGCAGAGGAGCACACATCACTGTGAGTACCCACAAACACCACACTTAGCCCCCAGATCACCTCCCAGCACCCCAATTAACCTCTTGATCACCCCTTCTTGCCCCTGTCAATCACTAGTGAAAAGGAAAAAAGTGATCAGTGTAAACTGTCACTTTTTTTTTCCCACTGGTATTGACTGATAGGTTTTAGTATAGTTTAGGTCCCTTGGTTAGGTAGTTTAGCGATCGGTTAGCGCCCAGCCCACCGCAGTCACTTATTCGCTGATTAGCGTATCGCTAATCAGCATTTGTACTTTTATAGTATCTGTGCAGAGTGCAGATCAAAACTGATCACAGTCAGATCTATAATTGTATTAGTGTCACCTTAGTTCGCCCTCCACCCAAAACGCAGTGTTTGCCCGATCAGGCTTGATCGGTCGCCCACACGTGCGTTCACCCACGCTCGCCCCACCGCAGTGACAAAAAAATATATATTTTTTGATCACTGCACATCCACTTTACACGCGCTGCGGCGATAAAAAAATCAGTTTTGATATTTTTTATCAATCGCAGCGGCCTCCGGTACTTCGCTAGCCTCCCATTTGTAAGACAGGCTTGCTTTTTTTCTTGGGTAGTCTCAGCGAATACCCCTAAATTTAGTTGCCCAAATGTCAAACAGGGGGCATTCTTCTGAAGAGGCCTACAGGCTTCTGACCCAAATTGTATAAGCTCTGTGAAAGAGCCACAGGCTATACCCACAAATTTCGGATCTATGAGGGAAAAGATCAGACCCTGGAGTCGGTCGGTTGCCCTGACTACCTGGGGAGCAGTGGGAAGACAGTCTGGGACTTGGTGTCACCCTTATTTGGCAAGGGGTACCATCTTTATGTGGACAATTTCTACACAAGTGTGGCCCTCTTTAGGCATTTGTTTCTAGAACAGATTAGCGCCTGTGGCACCGCGCGAACTAGTCGCGCGGGCTTCCCCCAACGGCTCGTTACCACCCGTCTTGAAAGGGGGGAGAGGGCTGCCTTGTGTAACGAAGAACTGCTCGCGGTGAAATGGAGAGACAAGCGTGACGTTTACATGCTCTCCTCCATTCACGCAGACACGACAATCCAAATTGAGCGAGCAACCCGTGTCATTGAAAAGCCCCTCTCAGTCCACGACTATAACCTTCACATGGGAGGGGTGGACTTCAATGACCAGATGTTGGCTCCGTATTTAGTGTCCCGCCACACCAGACGCTGGTATAAGAAGGTGTCTGTATATTTAATTCAATTCATTACCCAGGAGGTTCCGTGGCCCCATCCACCAGTGTAGTTAGCCGTCTACACGAGCGACATTTCCCCAGTGTCGTTGCTGGTACCTCAAACCGACCGCCACCCCGAAAAAAATGTTGTGTCTGTAGCAGGAGTGGAATAAGGCATGACACCCGCTATTTCTGTCCTGATTGCCCTGACCACCCTGCCCTATGCTTTGGAGAGTGTTTTCGGAAGTACCACACACAGGTACACCTAGCATAGGGATCACATCTCACCAGGACAGGTACACAGGGCTATTAGGGCCCATTCACATACAGCTGCTGCAAACCTCTCCTTTCACCTGGGATAAAGTGCATAATGTACTTCGCCACATCTTTGGGCAATTTGCGCTTTGCACATTGTCCCATGGGGAAGGAGAGGTTTGTCGTCAAAAACAAAAAACACCAGTAAGCAAAAAAGTTCAGTTTCAAAAGTTTAATAAAGTATATATGTTCTGTTCTAAAGTTATTATAAAGTGAATAAAATTTATTGCGTTGCGGCCTGGTTTTTTCTTTTTTGTTTTGTTTTTTTTACCTTCCAGGTGGACCAACTGATCGACTAGCTGCAGCACTGATGTGCATTCTGACAGAAGCATTGCGCTTCTGTCAGATTACACGCAAGTCGGTGTATGCGGCGCTGCAAGACGAGATTTCTCCTCTGCAGTAAAAGATACGTTTGCCAAGACATATGAGCTGAGGAGGTGGCGGTGTTCATATGCTTTGGCAAACACTTTGTATATAAAAAAAAATCCCGGCAATGATTTATTCATCCACATCCACATGATGTGAATGGAGAAATCTGGTTTGCCAGGGCATACGAGCTATGTGGGTATGGATGTTGGGCGGAGCTCCTATGTCCTGGCAGACACCTTTCCCCTCCTTTTTTTTTTTTTGGGCAGAGATTTTTTTCATCCACATTGATCGATGCGAATAAAGAAATCTGTGCCGTTCATTTTTTTTCTTTCAGCCCAGAGGCTGAACTGAAAAAAAAAATCTCATTACCTGTATGCTCAATATAAGAATAGCAGAAACTCCTAATGCTGGCCATACATGTAATGATTGCGGAGACCCTCAAATGCCAGGGCAGTACAAACACCCCACAAATGTCCCCATTTTGGAAAGAAGACACCCCAAGGTATTCGCTGAGGGGCATATTGAGTCCATGAAAGATTGAAATTTTTGTCCCAAGTTAGCGGAAAGTGAGACTTTGTGAGAAAAAAAAAATCAATTTCCGCAAACTTATGCCCCAAATTTTTTTTTCTATGAACTCGCCAGGCCCCTCATTGAATACCTTGGGGTGTCTTCTTTCCAAAGAGGGGTCACATGTGGGGTATTTATACTGCCCTGGCTTTTTAGGAGCCCTAAAGCGTGAGAAGAAGTCTGGGATCCAAATGTCTAAAAATGCCCTCCTAAAAGGAATTTGGGCACCTTTGCGCATCTAGGCTGCAAAAAAGTGTCACACATGTGGTATCGCCGTACTCAGGAGAAGTTGGGGAATGTGTTTTGAGGTGTCATTTTACATATACCCCTGCTGGGTGAGATAAATATCGTGGTCAAATGCCAACTTTGTATTAAAAAATGGGAAAAGTTGTCTTTTGCCAAGATATTTCTCTCACCCAGCATGGGTATATGTAAAATGACACCCCAAAACACATTCCCCAACTTCTCCTGAGTACGGCGATACCAGATGTGTGACACTTTATTGCAGCCTAGGTGGGCAAAGGGGCACACATTCCAAAGAGCACCTTTCGGATTTCGCAGGCCATTTTTTACACATTTTGATTGCAAACTACTTCTCACACATATGGCCCCCTAAATTGCCAGGGCAGTATAACTATGCCACAAGTGACCCCATTTTGGAAAGAAGACACCCTAAGGTATTCCGTGAGGGGCATGGCGAGTTCCTAGAATTTTTTATTTTTTGTCACAAGTTAGTGGAATATGAGACTTTGTAAGGAAAAAAAAAAAATCATCATTTTCCGCTAACTTGTGACAAAAAATAAAAAATTCTAGGAACTCGCCATGCCCCTCACGGAATACCTTGGGGTGTCTTCTTTCCAAAATGGGGTCACTTGTGGCGTAGTTATACTGCCCTGGCAATTTAGGGGCCCAAATGTGTGAGAAGTACTTTGCAATCAAAATGTGTAAAAAATGGCCTGCGAAATCCGAAAGGTGCACTTTGGAATATGTGCCCCTTTGCCCACCTTGGCTGCAAAAAAGTGTCACACATCTGGTATCGCCGTACTCAGGAGAAGTTGGGGAATGTGTTTTGGGGTGTCATTTTACATATACTTATGCTGGGTGAGATAAATATCTTGATCAAATGCCAACTTTGTATAAAAAAAATTGGAAAAGTTGTCTTTTGCCAAGATATTTCTCTCACCCAGGATGGGTATATGTAAAATGACACCCCAAAACACATTCCCCAACTTCTCCTGAGTACGGCGATACCAGATGTGTGACACTTTTTTGCAGCCTAGGTGGGCAAATGGACCCACATTCCAAAGTGCACCTTTCGGATTTCACCGGTCAATTTTTACAGATTTTGATTGCAAACTGCCAGGGCAGTATAACTACGCCACAAGTGACCCCATTTTGGAAAGAAGACACCCCAAGGTATTTTGTGAGGGGCATAGTGAGTTCATGGAAGTTTTTATTTTTTGTCACAAGTTAGTGGAATATGAGACTTTGTAAGAAAAAAAAAAAGAAAAAAGAAAAAAATCATCATTTTCCGCTAACTTGTGACAAAAAATAAAAAGTTCTATGAACTCACTATGCCCATCAGTGAATACCTTAGGGTGTCTACTTTCCGAAATGGGGTAATTTGTGGGGGTTTTCTACTGTCTGGGCATTGTAGAACCTCAGGAATCATGACAGGTGCTCAGAAAGTCAGAGCTGTTTCAAAAAGAGGAAATTCACATTTTTGTACCATAGTTTGCTATAACTTTTACCCAAACCATTTTTTTTTTTTTGCCCAAACATTTTTTTTTATCAAAGACATGTAGAACAATAAATGTAGCGAAAAATTTATATATGGATGTCGTTTTTTTTGCTAAATTTTACAGCTGAAAGTGAAAAATGTCATTTTTTTTGCAAAAAAATCGTTAAATTTTGATTAATAACAAAAAAGTTAAAATGTCAGCAGCAATGAAATACCACCAAATGAAAGGTCTATTAGTGAGAAGAAAAGGAGGTAAAATTCATTTGGGTGATAAGTTGCATGACCGAGCAATAAATGGTGAAAATAGTGTAGTGCAGAAGTGTAAAAAGTGGCCTGGTCATTAAGGGGGTTTCAGCTAGCGGGGTTGAAGTGGTTAAAGTGAAATTAATATTTTAACCTTCACTGGATCTTGAAGAACCTATCGTTTATTATGAAAATAGTGATGGGAAATAGAGATGTCACTATTATATTCTGTACCTCATTTCAATGCATTGAGGTCAGCAGTAATTGAGGCCGACACACAACACACCCATGTCTGACTCATTTTACCCCTATATTATAATGGATTATAAGCATCAGTTAAATATAACATTAGGGTACATTATTTTATGTAGTTGTGTGTAAGTGTGCTGTTTGAGTTGCCTTTTATTCAGTGGCGGATCCAGAGCCTGGTCTCGGGAGGGGCACTTTCAGATTATTTTCTGTCCGCCGCCACAAAACAATGGTGCTTATAGAACAGACTCCACAGTGTAGGCTATATGTGTATAACAAACATATTTCACATGAAAACTTACAGTTACTTGGCTTGGCCCTTGGGGATCTCGGACGCTACTTCCACACTTTGGCCGGGGGCTCGGCGGAGCTGATGTTGTGTTTTATCCTAATGAGAAAGATTTCATAATAAGGATTTGGAGAAGGGGCAGAGGGATAGCAGAGCAGGGAGAGGCCGATGCTGCTACTAGGGGGTCATACCATGGGGGAGTAATAAAGCCCACCATAATGCCCCCCCCAGTAGTAATAATTCTCCTTATAATGTGACAGTGCAAAAAATACCCCCTTGTAATGCCCCCAGTTGAGCTGTGTCCCCATAGTGCCCCCATAATGTGCCAGTATAAAATACCCCTATATAGTGCCCCTAGTAAATGACCCCATAGTGCTCCACACCCTCCTTCCTCCTAGTGCCCCCCATAATGTACCAGTATAAAATGCTCTAGTAGATGCCCTCAGTGTCCCCCATAATTTGCAAGTATAAAATACCCCTTCTTAGTGCCCCCCGTAGATGACCCCATAGTACTCCTCTCCCCCCTTCCCCATAGTACCCACCATAATGCGTCCCAGTATAAAATTGTACTGTACAGAGAGCCCATATAAAATACCCCTTCTTTGTGGCCTCAGTAGATGCCCCTATAGTGCCCCCAATCATGTGCCAGTATTAACAGCCCCCCCCTGTGCCAGTAATAATAGCCCCCTATGCCAGTAATAACAGCCCCCAGTAATAAGAGCACCTCTGTGCCAGTAATAACAGCCCCCGCCAGAAATAACAGCCCCCCTTTGCCAGTAATAACAGCCCCCAGGTGCCAGTAATAACAGCCCCCAGGTGCCAGTAATAACAGCCCCCCCCTTTGCCAGTAATAACAGCCCCCGCCAGTAAAAGTATTGTATATAATAAAATAAAAAAACACATACTTACCTCCATGTCAGTGATGCGATGCATGCCTCTTCTGGCCTGTTTCTCACGCTGTATGGCTCAGGCGGCGCGTTGACGTCATCGCGCCGCCTGCGCCGGCCTTTGATAGGCTCTCCCTCCCCTACCGCAGCACAGGCAGGCATCTGTATCGCTTCCTGAGGACGGTGATACAGATGACTGGAGATGAGCGCTTCCACAATGGAAGCGCTCATCTCCCTGTGCCCAGCCGCCGCCAGCTCGGGGGAGGGGGGGGGGGCAATTGCCCCGTTGCCCCCCCCCCCCTGGATCCGTCACTGCTTTCATTATCACTGGAAATAAAATGATCAGGTTGTGCATTGGTAAAAAAACATTCTACCTCTGTTGCTTGAGTTAAATGGCTGGGTATGATTATGGCCCCTGTGCCAATGTCTGGGTTCTGATGCAAATAAACTAAAATGAAAAAAAGTGTCGATTTTTAGCAGTAACAACAAATACGTATCTTTCATGCCCAGAAAATCTTTTCTTCATTAAGTAGAGACTTTGGAGGAGATTTATCAAAACTGGTGCAAAGGAAATATGTCATATTCTCCCATAGCAACCAATCAGGTTGATACTTTCATTTTCCAAAGGAGCTCTGAAAAATGAAGGACTGGATCTAATTGGTTGCTATGGGTAACTAAGCCAGTTTGCCTTTACACCAGTTTTGATCTCTCCCTATATGTTGATAGCAAGTTCAGATTTATACAATCTCTTCATCAGAAAGGTAATAAATAGCTTGGCTTTGGTAATTAAGGTGTATTAGTAAACTGCTATTTATGCTAAAATGAATGATAGCATTTTTCAAATACTTTTGTTTTATCAGCCACATTTGTTTGTAAATATTTTTTTTTTGTATAAAACAAAGCAAGAGTAGCATTCCTTGCTTAGATTTTATATTGTCTTCAAAGTAGATTCAACCATGTAATGTAACATCATCTATTTTCACATCTTTGTAAGTAAATCTGATCACCCTTGAAAGGAAAATCTTAGTGCCCTAAAAATCAATTATTCCCAGTGGCTTTATTCATAAAAGTTTAAAAAGCTGCTCACAAATAGTTTAACCTTCTGATGTAAAGTCACATATAGTAGGAGAATTGCTAAATTTAGGGAATAAAATACAGCTAAAAAAATTACAATCATATTCAAAGACTTGTTTGCAGTTAATTCGTATTTTAAAGTGAATCTGTCACCCAAATTGTGGAGTATTATCTACAGTAGTACTACATATATAAAGTCCAGGTCACTATTTTATTTTTTATTTTTACTTACCTCTGTACCCCCACTGTCAGCGCTGTGTTGAAATACATTGTCAGGACTGATGTGCATGAGTCCTCTACATTATATTAGAGCAACACAGCAGTCCTTGTTGCTATAAATATCCAAAATGTTGTTGGGGTGAGATAAATCCACCTGTTATAAGTAATAATGAGAGAGACAGACAGACAGAAACAGAGACTACTACACAACACAGCATTATTTTCACACAGTGGATTGGCAGAGATGCTTTCCTGATTTTCCTGTCTTTTAAACATGCTTATGTAGCAAAGCTAGAAAAATAACTAAGCCAGCCTCATATCTGTAACTAGTTCTTTCAAGACAAAAGCCTTTTAATCAGAGAAAAACAGATGATAAAAACATTTCTATTTGCAAGGCCTTAGGGGGAACATCTGGGGGGTACTATTTATATTATGGAGACCAGTTGATATACATGAAGTGGCTGGACTGTAGGCTAGACAATGCTTCTCTGGATTTCTAGGTAAAATATATGCAAATGATCATGTCTAACATCTGCCAGTGTCAGATAGGTTTAGGAAAACTAATTTAAATATCTTTCTCAGCAACCCAGAGGGACATCACTGGGTTTACAATACTATGCACACATACTCAGTGTACCAGGCATATTGCCTGTCCAACAATACTGCACACATGTACTTGTAGTAGGGGATTTGTCTGGCCTAAAATACTGTGTATGTAGTGTACCATGGCCTCTCCATAATGAGAAAGAGTACCACCTAGACACCACATATATATTGTTGAGAAACACACCTTTGTGTATGAGTCTCTCTCTCTCTCTCTCTCTCTCTCTCTCTCCCCCCCCCCATTCACAGTATAGAGCATGCTGCAATTTTCATGCAACACACAAGTGATGCGTGAAAATCACCGCTCATGTGCACAGCCCCATAGAAATGAATGGGTCCAGATTCAGTGCGGGCGCAATGCGTTCACCTCACGCATTGCACCCGTGCGGAAATCTCGCCTGTGTGAACCCAGCCTAAATCCAAAGTTGGAACCAGTTGCCTTATCTCTCCTTTTTGTTTTCTAATATTATTTTACTAATTGATTAGCATGTAAAGGATATCTAATTGGATGGTAACATTTTTAACCTAAACAATTATCTCCATTTTGTATTTTTAAAACTAAACATACATGCTCATTGGTTGATTGTATAGTATTATGTTAATGGTGGCATTTTAAAATGCAGAGTGAAAATCACCTGGCTGGATAGTAAACAAACAATGACTTTCATAGACAGAACACCCCTAAGGGTACTTTCACACTAGCAATTTTCTTTTCCAGTGCTGAGTTCCGTCACAGGAGCTCAATACTGGAAAATAACTGATCAGTTTTATCCCCATGCATATACTGTAAGTCCTGACTTTGTATTTCAGTGCAGCTGGGATACTGAAAGCTGGGTTTCCTCTAAAATTCCATACATTTTGAAGAATTTTCCTTAATGTTATGAGACTAAAACAAAAAGATACGGTACATCATAAACAAGGGTGTACATGGAGATCATAGGACCCTAATGCAAAATTTTAAATGTCCTCCACAAATTAATATCTGTTAATGTCACATAGTTCAACCTTGTGCTGTTGTCTGTCATTTTTCTAAGTCTTCCCATGCACAATGTGGTCAAGTGGCAGGATTCACATGTTATTTGTTTCAGACCAGCAAGTATAGGTGCAGCCCAGAACAATGCCAAGTGGCAGTGTGTACAGGTAGCTTTATACTTCCTTCACACATAGCTTTTTGTGGTGACACCTACAGCATACTGCATTTTGGAAATGCTGCTGACTCAAAAAAAATGCACCAAAAGTAAAGAAATATGCATCAAAATGCAGTTTGTAGCATGTTTCATATTTCCTTATTAGTTAATATCCGGCCACGACTGTTTCTGAAAAATCACAATGCTGGAAGTAAAAAAACAAAACATTATGTGTTAAACCTTCCTTATCGTGACTGATATTAACACTGTATGCCAAGCAGTTGCACATGTCAAAAAGAAATGTTCATCTCAAACATTATATTTTCCAATGTACGTACAGTACAGACCAAAAGTTTGGACACACCTTCTCATTCAAAGAGTTTTCTTTATTTTCATGTGTGTGAAACAACTGAAAATATGTCATATTCTAGGTTCTTCAAAGTAGCCACCTTTTGCTTTGATTACTGCTTTGCACACTCTTGGCATTCTGTTGTTGAGCTTCAAGAGGTAGTCACCTGAAATGGTTTTCACTTCACAGGTGTGCCCTGTCAGGTTTATTAAGTGGGATTTCTTGCCTTATAAATGGGGTTGGGACCATCAGTTGCCTTGTGGAGAAGTCAGGTGGATACACAGCTGATAGTCCTACTGAATAGACTGTTAGAATTTGTATTATGGCAAGAAAAAAAGCAGCTAAGTAAAGAAAAACGAGTGGCCATCATAACTTTAAGAAATGAAGGTCAGTCAATCCGAAAAATTGGTAAAACTTTGAAAGTGTCCCCAAGTGCAGTCACAAAAACCATCAAGCGCTACAAAGAAACTGGCTCACATGCGGACTGCCCCAGGAAAGGAAGACCAAGAGTCACCTCTGCTGCGGAGGATAAATTCATTCGCGTCACCAGCCTCAGAAATCGCAGGTTAACAGCAGCTCAGATTAGAGACCAGGTCAATGCCACACAGAGTTCTAGCAGCAGACACATCTCTAGAACAACTGTTAAGAGGAGACTGTGTGAATCAGGCCTTGATGGTAGAATATCTGCTAGGAAACCACTGCTAAGGACAGGCAACAAGCAGAAGAGACTTGTTTGGGCTAAAGAACACAAGGAATGGACATTAGACCAGTGGAAATCTGTGCTTTGGTCTGATGAGTCCAAATTTGAGATCTTTCGTTCCAACCACCGTGTCTTTGTGCGACGCAGAAAAGGTGAATGGATGGACTCTACATGCCTAGTTCCCACCGTGAAGTATGGAGGAGGAGATGTGATGGTGTGGGGGTGCTTTGCTGGTGACACTGTTGGGGATTTATTCAAAATTGAAGGCATACTGAACCAGCATGGCTACCACAGCATCTTGCAGTGGCATGCTATTCCATCCGGTTTGCGTTTAGTTGGACCATCATTTATTTTTCAACAGGACAATGACCCCAAACACACCTCCAGGCTGTGTAAGGGCTATTTGACCATGAAGGAGAGTGATGGGCTGCTGCGCCAGATGACCTGGCCTCCACAGTCACCGGACCTGAACCCAATCGAGATGGTTTGGGGGGAGCTGGACCGCAGAGTGAAGGCAAAAGGGCCAACAAGTGCTAAGCATCTCTCCCCTGTCCTCCTTGTCAGTCTGCACACTTTCGAAAGCCCCAGCAGTTGGCACCTGTGTTTCGTCATCATCCGAGACGTGCAGAGAGTTTAAGAACCCCCCACCCCTCCACCTCCTCAGTGCTTTACAAATTACCCGAAAGGTGGAACAGAAAGTAAAAGGATATTGATCCATACCCTTAAACTCCTATTTATCTTTATATATTTCATACTTTTTATATATATATATATATATATATATATATATATATGTATGAAGAAAAAAGGTGGCACTGGCTCAACAAGGAAAAAGCGGGTGCACGTCTCAGAGGGAATGGAATGATTTCCCTATTGAAAATAACAAGAAAAATGAGCGGCACTCCAAGTAGTAAAGTGATGAATCCTTTATTCACACCACTGGTGTGAATAAAGGATTCATCACTTTACTACTTGGAGTGCCGCTCATTTTTCTTGTTATATATATATGTATATATATATTTTTTATTTTATTTTTTATTGGGAAGGGGAATAGTATGGGCCGTCATGGTGGATTCAAGGAAACTGAATTACCGGTAAGTCTAATTATGGTTTTTCTTCTTCATCCACCATGATGGCCCACAATGACATATATCAGATAACTAAGTGGGTGGGGATATCGCCTGTAAAACCCTCCGGCCGAAAAGAGCTTCATTTGAGTCCGGAAGATTAAGACGATAGTGTCTTACAAAAGTATTAGCGCTTGACCAGATTGCAGCCTTACAAATCTGGTCCAGCAAGACCCCTTCTTTTTCAGCCCAAGAGGAGGCAGTGGCCCTAGTAGAGTGGGCCTTAACATTACCAGGACTGGGCTTGCCCTGAATCCTGTAACAACATTCGATGGTGGATCTGATCCATCTGGCTATGGAAGATCTAGCTAACTTCTTTCCCTTATTTCTTCCTGAAAATTGAATTAGGAGATTGTTATCTATCCTAAAGGCTTTGGTAGAATCAAGGTAATGGATTACAGTATCCCTAATGTCAAGAAGATATATCTTATCACTAGACCCTGTATACTCGGATTCAGGGATAGAGGGTAGGAAAATCTCCTGGTCCCGATGGAAAGATGAGACTACTTTAGGGACTACTTTAGTGTTTTAAAGAGATCTCAGACAGTGGTACAAAGGGAGTTTTGTTAGGCCTTCTAGGATGATGTTTAAGTCCCAAGTTGGAGCTCTAGATCTCAGAGAGGGTCTCAGTCTTGAAACAGCTCTAAAGAACCTCCTGATCCATCTGTGATTGGCTAGGCTGCAGTCGTAGAAGGAGCTGAGAGCTGAAATTTGGACTTTCAGAGTACTAGGTCTCAGGCCTAATTCCAGGCCGCACTGTAGGAAGTCTAAAATTTTGTTGATGGGAGGAGAGGAGGTGTCTGGGTGCTCAACTCCTAACCAAGAACAGTATCTCTTCCAGATCTTTAGGTAGATGGAAGAAGTCACCTTTTTCCTACTGGCCCTTAGTGTGAGAATCACCTTTTCCGAAAGACCCCTGCTTCTTAACGTCTCGCTCTCAGGATCCAGGCTGACAGTTTGAATATTCCTGGTCCGGATGATGAAGAGGGCCCTGGACTAGAATGTCCCTCTGGAAAGGAATCTCCCACGGTTCTTCCAGTGAGAGCTGTTTTAGAGTAGAGAACCAACTCCTCTTTGGCCATAGGGGGGCTATTAGGATGAGAGTAGTTGGTTCTCCTAGGAGCTTCTGGATAACCCGAAGTAATAGAGGTATTGGGGGAAAGGCGTAGGCTAGTTTCCATTTCCAATGTATTGACAGAGCATCTCTTGCCCATGGTCTGTCTTCTAGGTTTAGGGAGCAAAAACGTTCTACCGGCGTATTCTTTCTGGAGGCGAATAAGTCTATTTCCGGTTGGCCCCATCTTTCTGAGATCCTCTGGAAGATATTCCTGTTCAGAGATCATTCTCCTGGATCTATTCTCTCTCTGCTCAGGAAGTCTGCTACTGTATTTTCACAACCCTTTAGGTGGATGGCAGAGAGTGATAAAGTGTTCTCTTCGGCCCAGGAGAAGATTCTTTTTGCTACCGCACCCAGAAGACGTGACCGTGTCCCTCCTTGGTGTCGCAGATATGCCACCGTTGTGGTATTGTCGGATATTATCCTTAAGTGTCGCCCTCTTAAAAGGCTCTCTCCTTTTGTTAATGCTTCGAGGACCGCGTACAGCTCTCTGTAATTGGATCTGCCTCTTATATCTGCTGGCCAGGTACCTTGCAGAAGATGGTCCCCTATTTTTGCTCCCCAGCCTCCGAGACTTGCGTCCGTAATTACCTGAACAGCCGGATAGTTCTGCCACTGTAGACCTCCGAGCAGTCTTCTTTTTACCTTCCACCAATTTAAATCTGTCTTTACGGACTGTGGAATCCGAGAACTTCTGTCTAAGCTTACTTGCTTTCCGTCCCATATACTCAGAATCCAACTCTGGATTACCCTTGTGTGGCCTTGACACTATGCAACTGAGGGAATGCAGGCGGTTAGACTTCCAAGAAGACTCATGGCTTTCCTGATGGAGCAATTGCAAGCACTCTGGAACATTCGGATCTTTTCTATCAGCGCTGCAGCTTTGTCCTGGGGGAGAAAGGTTTTCAACAGGGATGAGTCCAGTTCCACACCCAGGAACCTTATTCTTCTGGATGGAATAAGAGTGGATTTTTTTATATTCATGATCCAACCAAGATTTTTTTGAAATTCCGAGAATCTCTGGGTTGCTGATAGATTTTCGGATTCTGTTTTGCCCAGAATTAAGAAGTCTTAGAGATATGGGATAATTGTTATGCCTTCCTGACGAAGGTAGGCCACCATCTCTACCACGGTCTTTGTGAAGACCCTGGGTGCCGAGGAGATGTCGAAAGGAAGGGCGACATATTGAAAGTGATGGATCGAGCCGTCCGGCCCTTTTAGAGCGAAACTTAAATATTTCTGGGAGACATGATGAATAGGGACATGGTAGTAAGCGTCTTTGAGATCGATTGATGACATAAACGCTCCTTTCTGGATCAGAGGAATTGTGGATGGGATGGTTTCCATCCTGAACTTCCTGTATAGAATAGACCTGTTTAGGGGTTTTAAGTTTATTATGGTACGAAAGGATTGGTCTGGTTTCTTTACTAGAAAGAGGTTGGAATAAAAACCTCTCCTTTCTTCTAAAATAGGAACCTTTTGAATTACCCCTAGACCTAAGAGGTCCTGGATGGCCTGCCAAATTTTTTGAAGTTCTGTTTTGCACTGGGATGAGATGCAGAATCTTCTTGGGGGGACTGATTTGAATTCTATCTTGTAGCCTTGAGAGACTACGTTTAGAACCCAGGGATTTGAGGTGACCTGTTTCCAGGAAGATAAAAAAACTCATTAGTCTCCCCCCCTACTCTGGCATCATTGCTGTTTATTCTGTCTATTCTGGGGGTTGAGGATGAAGCCTCTTCCTCTTCCCCCTTTTGGATAGCTCCATCTGCCAGTTTTTCCTTTCCCCCTGTAAGATCTTTTCTGCGGCTGGAACTGACAAAAGGGCTTCTTTTTTGATTCTTTGTCCTCCAGAAAACCCTTTTTTTTATTTGCTGCTCCCTCTAGGATTTTATCTAGAGTGGGACCAAAGACAAATTCCCCAGAAAAGGGGATAGAACAGAGTTTGGCCTTGGATGCTTTGTCCCCAGACCAGGCCTTCTTCCATAATGCTCGCCGGGCTGCATTAGAAAGAGCAGCATCTTTGGCTGAAAAACGGATGGATTCTGCCGAAGCATCCGCCAAGAATGCTGTGGTGGAGCGAAGGAGAGGGATAGAATCCCTGATCTCTTCCCTGGGAGTTTAGTTTTTTAGGTGTTAGTCCAGTTCTCCTAGCCATATATACATAGCCCTGGCTACGGAGGTAGCTGCAATATTAGTTTTCACCCCGAACATAGCTGATTCCTATGATCTTTTTAGGAGCCCATCTGCCTTTCTATCCATAGGATCACCCAATTGCGAGGAGTCTTCAAAGGGTAGATCGGTCTTCTTTATTACTTTGGCAACCTGCAAGTCGACTTTAGGGGTCTGATTATATAATTTGCATTCAGCTGGGTCAAAACAGAGTCTATTCCTGAACTCCTTGGGAACTCCTAGTCTTTACTCCGGGTCCAACCACTCTTCCATTATCATCTCTCTTTTGTTTTCATTAATGGGAAAAACTATTGAAGTTTTAGATCTAAAACCCCCAAACATTTCATCCTGTACAGTACGGGGCTTAGGGGTATCCTCAATTCCCATTGTGGATCTGCCCGTTCTTAGTAACTTCTCCATCTCGTCAGCTGAGAAGAAATATTTTTTATCCTCATCCAGAATTTCCCTGTCTGACAAGGGTTCCTCATTATGAAATTGTCTGGATGTGACGGAGGCTACCTCAACATCCTTGCCATCAGAAGAGGAGATAACGGATAGCTTGCGTTTCTTAGGAGGGTTGGGGTTACTAGCGGGGGCAGACATGGTGGCTAAGGAAGACTTGATCTCGTCCGCTATAAAGGATTTAATTTCAGAGAGAATATCTGGTTGCTCTTCTTTCCATATTTCCGCTGTACAAGGTTTGCACAGCCTCTTTTTGTAATTCTCAGGGAGACGCTTGGAACAAGCACAGCATTTTAAGAGCTTTACTTTGGATTTAGACTCCTTGCTGCTCTGGAGTGAGAAAGCAACCAGATATGCCGTAATTAGAATTTCAAGACAAAAATTTGAAATATACACCCCCCGGAGGGGACTCACGGTACTGGTGGCAGAAGGATCAGGGCCTTCCTGCCGGGGAGTAGGTGCCTCAGACATCGCGGTGTTGCAGGTGAAGACTGGAAGGAACCGCGGTCTTTTTTGAATACCCGGCATCTGATGTCATCCAGCGGCGCCTTTGGGTGAAGGCGTGTGCCTGCGCCGCACCAGCCTTCTTAAAGGTACGTGCACCACCCAGCCCGCCTCCTAAAGTGCTCCATGTGCCGCACCTGCTCTCCCTGCTGGTCACAAGCGCCCGACCCGCCTCCAGGAAGAAGGACGCCGAGCGCAGCGCGCGAGACGCCCAGTGAAGCCGGCACCCCCGACTGCTTCCCGGAGAAGGGAAGGAAGTCTGAAGGTATGGGAGGACCACAGGCCTCGCTATAAGCCAAGAGGAGGGTCCTTGTTGCTCCATGCTGGCCAGCCTTAGCCCATGCTGCGGGAGGCCAGCAGGAGATGCCTGTAAATGAATAAAGCTATTATCCTCCTGGAAGGAGGACTCTCTCCATGTGTTGGCCCCTGTAGGGGCAGGAAAGCACTGAGGAGGTGGAGGTGTGGGGGGTTCCTAAACTCTCTATGTGTTCCTGCCCCTACAGAGGTCAAGGATCAATCTCATTGTGGGCCGTCATGGTGGATGAAATGGAAAAATACTGTGTGCCCTAAGGTAGAGCTACTGCAGCTGGAGTTTTGTATACTCTGCGATACTGTGCCATGTGGAAGAAGTGCTGTAGCAGAAAAATGACATCTCCATATTCATTGCTGTCAATCAGAGGAACTCTGGCCAAAGTGTTGGTACTCACAGTAGTTGGGTGCAAATCAACCAAAGGAGAGAGTAAGATTGACTCCATCAGATAAAAGGGTATTTTAAACTCTATATTCATAGAAAAACATTTTTGTTTGGCTATTTCTCTTTTTCATTTCAGCAGTATATACCAATACTTATTGGAACACGTATTGTTTCAATAATAGGAGTTTATTATAAGCCACCAAATAAACCAGAGTCCACAGAATATCTATTACTAAACAAGATAGATGAGACAGCAAATTATCAGGTCGCTATTATGGAGGACTTCAACTACCCAGATATAGACTGGGAAACTGAAACTTGCAGATCTCATAAAGGAAACCGGTTCTTGGCAATAAACAAAGACAATTACCTTTCCCAACTGGTTCAGGACCCGAATAGAGGGACGGTCATACTGGAATTTGTATTAACCAATAGACCTGACAGAACAACAGATGTGCAGGTTGGGAGACACCTGGGCAATAGTGACCATAAAGTAATAACCTTCCAATTGTCATTGAAAAGAGTATTTCTTCAGGTAAGAACAAAAACAACAAACTTTAAAAAAGCAACATTTTGCCAACTAAGAGAGGCCATAGGCCTAGCTAACTGGGAAAAAGTCCTCAAAAATAAAAATACTGTCACAAAATGGGATATTTTCAAAAGCTATGGACACCTTCGTCTATTAAAAACCAATAACCCGATACCTTACTGTAATGCAGCACATAATACAATTGCACTTGCTTGTTTACTGGTATAAGCTTTGCTTCACATGCTCTCAGAAATGCTCTTCTATGAGATTCACTCACTATTGCTCATGTTTCCTTAGGCTCTGTGGGCATTCTTGTAGATTTTACAGGCACGGCCCCGCCCCAACATCCTGTTACATAGCACAGCTAACAGCGACTTCTATAGATAGCTTGTAATCAGCAGATCTATTTCTATCTTTCCATTCTGTAGAAAGCAGGGGCGTAATGATCGTGGTCACATGAAATGGGAGCTCTCTGATGGGGCATGAAGTACAGTGACAATGCGCGGCCCTGTCAGAGCGCTCTTTAAACATGTATAATATGCTCCCCGCTGCAGAGGCAACGCACTCACCCGGCAGATTTTGTCACTGCTGGGCTGTTGTCTCCAGAGTGATTAAATGGCCAAAAAGAAAAGGGGAGAAGGCGCTCATAGATGGTGGTTGACAAGAAATGTTGTTACTTGTTCCTAGCCAGGGTGAGTGGTTGCTACTCACCTTGGTTAGATTGTACTTTTGGTAGTACAGTTCTGGTGGAGGTAAAATCGTGGGGTGATGTGGGTTGGTGCAGCCGATTGACGTCCAAGTTGACCATGGGCGGGAGCCAAGCCGCTACTTTGGTGCGAATTGTGGTGTATAGGGAGGGGGCTTGTCTGCACTGGGTTTATGCAGTGAGCGGATGGACACAAGGCGCAATTCACAACCCAGTTGATTAGCAAAGATGACGCGTTTCGGGGTACGCAGACCCCTTTAACAAGTCTAAAAGGATCAACACAAAATTTGATGATGTAATATGTATAAAAATACAATTAAAAGTAAAAATGAATGTAAATATATAAAAATATGAATGGATGGATCCATAAGTATAAATGGACGAATCAATAAGTAAAATAATTTTGTTTGGTTAAAACAAAGACGAGAAAATTGTATAAGCATAAATATAGGCTTGCATATATAGCGTGTAAAATTATATAATAATAAGGGATAAATGAATAATACATATATGCAAACGGATATGAATTTCTACAAATCTGAGCAGGTGTATGTGTATGTGGTGCTGGGTGATTCTGTTTGGTTGTATGGTCTGAGTTTCGACTGATCAATGTGTGGAAAAAGAGTTTTTTCAAAAGACAAATGTGTTTCTGAATGAGTATGTCATGTAAGAGATGCTGTGTATGGGTCGTATATTATATTATAATATAAGTACCTGTATCCTTGTCACCGTAGGCTAATTGGAGGTCACTCTCGTTGGAGATCCCTTATTTGGGGGGTGTATTGCGGTCCACACTGCTGTGATGGGTGATAAAGTGATGTTTAGTAGGGTGGCATTTAAATATTGAGATGGGAGGGACAGGGTCAGCAAGGGGTTAATGAGAGAATGTGATTCTACTGGTTGGATTATGTTTCATGGTTGGTTTTAATGGTTCAGGTTGTTGTGCTTTTTAATTAGTTGCTGGGGGACGTGGGTGGGTGGCAGGTGTGGGGAGAGTCACTGTGAGTGATGTAAGGCAGGGATCTGGGCTTGATGCATGATGCAATAGGCACTGGGTAGTGAGCGATGGGCAGTGATGGTGTGTATGGGATGTGGGGGATAGTAGTGGTGGCTAGATGGCGGTGGCGTTATATGTAAAGATGGAAGGGGCAGGATAAGCAAAAAGTACCTGTGCAGTAAAGGGTTAATGAGGGAAAGTGATCTGCTGGTTGGGCTGTGTTGCATAGTTTGTTTGATGTTTCTGGGGGGAATTATTTGCTGGGGGACGTGAATGGGTGGCAGGTATGGGGAGAGTCACTGTGGGTGATATAAGGCTTGGGTCCGGGCTAGGTGTGGATTTGTAGTAGGCAGTGGACAATGGCGTGTTTAGGATGTGGGGGATAGCAGTGGTTACCTTGTAGATGCGGCCGGTAAGTGTCCTCCAGTGGTAGCGCTTCTGCACGTGTAGCCAGTGGTGTGCAGAAGCGCCCTCTATCCAGGGGTTATGAGGGCGGTGGCGGGGACGTGGCCGGGGCGTGTGTGGTCAGGGGGTAGGCGGTGATTGCTGTTACTGTGTTGGCCGGAGCGGGGGGAGGGACTGAGCACGGTGGGCGGAGAGGGGGCGGGCACGGTGGGGAGCCAGTCTGGAGAGAGTGAGGGTGGGCGGTGGTACCTGGTGGTGGAGGAGGAGGCTGGGTGTGGTGATGCGGGCAGAGGGGTGGCTGATGGTGATGGGTGCCGATGCTGGCAGCGGGACACAGCACAGTGGGCGGAGCGGTGGGCGTGGTGGGGAGCCAGACCTGAATGCCTGGGTATGTGTTGTGGTGGTGGGCGTTGCGGCGTTGCGGTGCAGCAGCGGGCTGGAGGGTGTGTGGTTGAGGTCCATGGGAGCCGATGGTGGGGGCGGGCGTGGAGGACATGGGCGGGGCATGTTGCTAGGGACGCGGTCGGGTAGTCCGGACTGAGGAATGGGTGTTGGGCCTGCCTTGTGAGGGGCTGGTGGATGCCGATGTTGGGGTGTGTATATGTACTGGAGGGGGGATCGGGGTTGGAGCTAATGTGACTGGGCGGCCAGAGGGAGGCGTGATGGGGGCGGTCCCATAGCTGGTGATGCTGAGTGGTCGGCGGATGCAGTGGTGACTGCTGTTGCGATGATTGGCAGAGGGTGGATGAATGGTGTGAGCTAGCCGATGAAGGGGGACTGGTGTGGGTGGATGAGGGGGGACTGGCTCGGTTTAAGGGGTTCTGGAGTGGTGGGGGGGGACTTGTGTAAGGATGATGGCTGGGGGTGGTGGTTGGTGCTGTAGGATATGGAGGGGAGAGTGGGGGTGTGTGGGGCATGAAGGGGAGGTATAAGGGTGTGGATGTGGATGAAAAGTGTGGTGTGATGAGTGTATTGGGGTGTTGTCTGGAGTGGTTGGGGTAACTGGAATTGGGATGGGGACGCGGACCGGTTGGTAGGTGTAGGGGGGCAGTGTGCAGAGTGGACTGGAAGTCCGGATGGAGTGTCCCGCTGGGAAGGAAGTTGGATGAGGGGCCGAGTGTCAGCGGGATGGATGATGGGTCCTGGGGTCAGACCGAGTGTCCTGGTGTGTTATGAAGGGGTGGGAGAGTGTGGAACTGGAGAAGAGGGGGGCGGGTGGAACATAACAGCACGGGTACTAAAAACACTAGTTTTCTATGCTCTCGTTTAGTCCATTGGGTTCAAGTGTATGGAGCTTGAATATCCAAAACATTTCACGTCTTTGGAGGGTCCTGTATCTGTCTGGACAATGGGCCTCAATGTGTTCTATGGGGGTGATAGATAGTTTGGAGGGGTCCTGGTTGTGAGTAGCCAGGAAGTGTCTGGAGACGCTATGGTTTAGGTATCCCTTGGTGATGTTGGATCTATGTTTGTTGATGCGTTCCCTTAGGGCCTGGATTGTCCTGCCAACGTACTGTGAACCGCAATCGCACTCCAATAGGTAAATCACGTATGATGTTGCACAGTTGATGAAATTCTTTATTTTGAAGTCTTCGCCAGTAGTTTTGCTCCTAAAGGTCTGTGTTTTGTTAGAAATGTTGGTACAGCATTTACATAGGGTGTGGCCACATCTGAAGCTGCCAACAGGGGTAGGGGTCCCACTGATAGTACTGAATGAGGCTGTTTTTTTCTTTTTCAGTTTGCTTGGGGCCAGGATGTTTTTTAGCGACTTTGCTTTTCTGAATGTGATTTCTGGTCTCTGTGGTATGTTGGGTTTGAGGTATGGATCATTCGTTAAAATGTGCCAGTGTTTTATCAGGATCTTCCTTAAAGTTTCGTGGTTAGTGTTGTAGGTGGTGATCAGTGATGTTTTGTATGGATTTGTAGTTTCTGTTTCTTTTGGTTTGGTTTTGATCGTCAGGCATTCGTCTTGGCTTAGGTTGTTTGCCCGGGAGAAGGCGTTCTCAACGATCTTACTCGGGTATCCTTTGTTCATAAATCTGTTCTGTAGGATCTTACTTTGGGTGATGAAGTCATCTTTGGTAGAACAGTTCCTCCTTATGCGTTTAAATTGGCTGTATGGAATGTTGTTCTTCCATTTTCTGTAGTGCGCGCTCCTAAAGTCCAGATAGTTGTTTCCGTCTACTTTTTTAAAGAAGGTTTTGGTTTGGATATTTTCATGACAGGGGAATAGGAGTAGATCCAGGTATTCAATTGAAGTGGTTGAGATGTTGGCTGTGAAGGTGAGGTTCCAGGTGTTGGTGTTGAGGTATGTAATAAATGCTTCTGCCTCTTTATTGCTTCCTCCCCAGATTATGATGAGGTCGTCGATGTATCGTTTGTAGAAGATGATCATGTCGTTCCAGTTGTGATTATTTTAGATTAGTTGTTCTTCAAAATGTCCCATGTAGAGGTTAGCGTAACTCGGCGCGAAACGCGTCCCCATGGCGGTCCCCTTCTGCTGTTTATACAGACAGTTTTCGAAGTTGAACACATTGTGGGTTAGGATGAAACGGATGGCATCTGTGATAAATGTCTTATGTTCTGAAGAGAGTTGGTTATCCGTATCTAGGTAATATTGAGATGTGGTGATACCTGCTTCGTGTGGAATGTTTGAATATAGGGATGCTACGTCTAGTGTCATATCCTTTAGTAAGAAAATAAGTTGGGCGGAATCTCTAAGGTGAGAACGGAGATTAGTGACATGCTTCTGTAAGAAAAGGTCGACGTAGTGTGAGAGGTTACTAGTCAGGGAGTTGATCCCTGATATGATGGGTCTTCCTGGCGGGTTTTTGATGTTTTTGTGGACTTTTGGTAAGTGGTAAAATGTTGCTGTGGTTGGATGATCAATGGTGATGAATTCCCTTTCTTTTTTGTTTAGTAGAATCACATTCTACAACCAGTAGAATCACATTCTCTCATTAACCCCTTGCTGACCCTGTCCCTCCCATCTCAATATTTAAACGCCACGCTACTAAACATCACTTTATCACCCATCACAGCAGTGCAGATCGCAATACACCCCCCAAATAAGGGATCTCTAACAAGAGTGACCTCCAATTAGCCTACGGTGACAAGGATACAGGTACTTATATTATAATATAATATACGACCCATACACAGCATCTCTTACATGACATACTCATTCAGAAACACATTTGTCTTTTGAAAAAACTCTTTTTCCACACATTGATCAGTCGAAACTCAGACCATACAACCAAACAGAATCACCCAGCACCACATACACATACACCTGCTCAGATTTGTAGAAATTCATATCCGTTTGCATATATGTATTATTCATTTATCCCTTATTATTATATAATTTTACACGCTCTATATGCAAGCCTATATTTATGCTTATACAATTTTCTCGTCTTTGTTTTAACCAAACAAAATTATTTTACTTATTGATTCATCCATTTATACTTATGGATCCGTCCATTCATATTTTTATATATTTTTATATATTTACATTCATTTTTACTTTTAATTGTATTTTTATACATATTACATCATCAAATTTTGTGTTGATCCCTTTAGACTTGATAAAGGGGTCTGCGTACCCTGAAACGAGTCGTCTTTGCTAATCAAAAAATAAAAAATACTTTGTATCCTCAACTGGGTTGTGAATTGCGCCTTGTGTCCATCCGCTCACTGCACGTCTCCAGAGTGAAGCAGGGAGCCCTCTCCGCTCCCTGATTCACTTTTCTGCTGAGCTCCAAGGCTCCTCCTGCAATCCATTCTTGTTTAGTGTTTTACGTATCATAGATTCGCTAGCAGGGATGTTAGCATATGCCAGAGACTTTTGTAAGTCTTTAGCTGACACTCCAGGATTCTTCTTCACCTCATTGAGCAGTCTGCGTTGTGCTCTTGCAGTCATCTTTATAGGGTGGACACTCCTAGGGAGAGTAGCAGCAGTGCTGAACTTTCTCCAGTTATATACAATTTGTCTTACCGGGGACTGATGAACAGCAAGGATTTTGGAGATACTTTTATAACCCTTTCCAGCTTTATGCAAGTCAACAATTTTTAATCATAGGTCTTCTGAGAGCTCTTTTGTGCAAGGCATCATTCACATCAGGCAATGCTTCTTGTGAAAAGCAAACCCAGAACTGGTGTGTGTTTTTTATAGGGCAGGGCAGCTGTAACAAACACCTCCAATCTCATCTCATTGATTGGACTCCAGTTGGTTTACACCTCACTTCAATTAGCTTTTAGAGATGTCATTAGTCTAGGGGTTCACATACTTTTTCCACCTGCACTGTGAATGTTTACATGGTGTGTTCAATAAAAACATGGTAACATTTAATTATTTGTGTGTTATTAGTTTAGGCAGACTGTGATTGTCTATTGTTGTGACTTAGATGAAGATCAGATCACATTTTATGACCAATTTGTGCAGAATTCAATATCATTCCAAAGGGTTCACATACTTTTTCTTGCAACTGTATGTATGGACAGCAGAACCTATCAGCTTCACTATAGCACGATCTAACCTACACTGACTATCTCCCACTAACTATCTGTATTTTATATATATAAGCTATCTATCTAATGTAATGACACTGCTGTCTCTCTCAGATCTGCAAAATACTGCATACAAGGGCTTCTGGGGAGGTCCTTATATAGTAAGGGGAAGGAAACTTTCCTATTGGTTGCTAGGGATGTTGCTAAGCTCAGACAAAGACATTGCAGCCGGCTCATTGGCCCACAAGTAAGGTTACTGTTGAAAAAAAAAATCTAGAATATTCGAAATTATGAACATATATTACTATATTCTAAATATTTGTGAATTCTCGAAGTGCTGACATTCGCAATTAATATTTGCTATTTGAATATTCGCGGCCAACACTAGTAACATTATGTGGGCCCATGTAATATATATATATATATATATATATATATATATATTACTGCAAAATTAGTAATCCTCCCTGGCTAAAAATAATGAGTATTTTTACTCTTCAGAAAAAAAAATTGTCCAAATTCTGGTATCTACCATGCCAGGACTGGTGTAAACATCATTTTTCAAACTAGTGTAAAGTAGGACTTGCTTAGTTGCCCATAGCAACCAATAAGATTCCTCCTTTTATTTTCCAAAGGTACTGTGAAAATGAAAGGTGGAATCTGATTGGTTGCTATGAGCAACTAAGCAAGTTCTACTTTACACCCGTTTGATAAACATTTTACATATTCTATAAATTGCACCAAACATTTTGGTCTAAGCATATAATTTTTCAAAGCATTGCAAAGCATTGCTTCTGTTTGGTTTCATATATGTATTTGATCATCCTGCATGGTGATTCATACATAGAGGTAGTTGTTTGTTGTGTGAATGTGTGTATATATATATATGTATATATATACATGTACAGTACAGACCAAAAGTTTGGACACACTTTCTCATTCAAAGAGTTTTCTTTATTTTCATGACTATACAAATTGTAGATTCACACTGAAGGCATCAAAACTATGAAGTAACACATGTGGAATTATATACATAACAAAAAAGTGTGAAACAACTGAAAATATGTCATATTCTAGGTTCTTCAAAGTAGCCACCTTTTGCTTTGATTACTGCTTTGCACACTCTTGGCATTCTCTTGATGAGCTTCAAGAGGTAGTCACCTGAAATGGTTTTCACTTCACAGGTGTGCCCTGTCAGGTTTAATAAGTGGGATTTCTTGCCTTATAAATGGGGTTGGAACCATCAGTTGTGTTGTGGAGAAGTCAGATGGATACACAGCTAATAGTCCTACTGAATAGACTGTTAGAATTTGTATTATGGCAAGAAAAAAACAGCTAAGTAAAGAAAAACGAGTGGCCATCATTACTTTAAGAAATGAAGGTCAGTTAGTCCGAAAAATTGGGAAAACTTTTAAAGTGTCCCCAAGTGCAGTCACAAAAACCATCAAGCGCTACAAAGAAACTGGCTCACATGCGGACTGCCCCAGGGAAGGAAGACCAAGAGTCACCTCTGCTGCAGAGGATAAGTTCGTCTGAGTCACCAGCCTCAGAAATCGCAGGTTAACAGCAGCTCAGATTAGAGACCAGGTCAATGCCACACAGAGTTCTAGCAGCAGACACATCTCTAGAACAACTGTTAAGAGGAGACTGTGTGAATCGGGTCTTCATGGTAGAATATCTGCTAGGAAACCACTGCTAAGGACAGGCAACAAGCAGAAGAGACTTGTTTGGGCTAAAGAACACAAGGAATGGACATTAGACCAGTGGAAATCTGTGCTTTGGTCTGATGAGTCCAAATTTGAGATCTTTCGTTCCAACCACCGTGTCTTTGTGCGACGCAGAAAAGGTGAATGGATGGACTCTACATGCCTAGTTCCCACCGTGAAGTATGGAGGAGGAGATGTGATGGTGTGGGGGTGCTTTGCTGGTGACACTGTTGGGGATTTATTCAAAATTGAAGGCATACTGAACCAGCATGGCTACCACAGCATCTTGCAGTGGCATGCTATTCCATCCGGTTTGCGTTTAGTTGGACCATCATTTATTTTTCAACAGGACAATGACCCCAAACACACCTCCAGGCTGTGTAAGGGCTATTTGACCATGAAGGAGAGTGATGGGGTGCTGCGCCAGATGACCTGGCCTCCACAGTCACCGGACCTGAACCCAATCGAGATGGTTTGGGGTGAGCTGGACTGCAGAGTGAAGGTAAAAGGGCCAACAAGTGCTAAGCATCTCTGGGAACTCCTTCAAGACTGCTGGAAGACCATTTCAGGTGACTACCTCTTTGAAGCTCATCCAGAGAATGCCAAGAGTGTGCAAAGCAGTAATCAAAGCAAAAGGTGGCTACTTTGAAGAACCTAGAATATGACATATGTTCAGTTGTTTCACAGTTTTTTGTTATGTATATAATTCCACATGTGTTAATTCATAGTTTTGATACCTTCAGTGTGAATCTACAATTTTCATAGTCATGAAAATAAAGAAAACTCTTTGAATGAGAAGGTGTGTCCAAACTTTTGGTCTGTACTGTATATAGCAAAAAGGCAGGCAACACAGCAATAAGGCCTCTTTCACACTTGCGTTGTCCGGATCCGTTGTGTACTCCATTTGCCGGAATTACATGCCGGATCCGGAAAAACGCAAGTAAACTGAAAGCATTTGATGACGGATCAGTCTTCAAAATGCGTTCAGTGTTACTATGGCAGCCAGGACGCTATTAAAGTCCTGGTTGCCATAGTAGTAGTGGGGAGCGGGGGAGCAGTATACTTGCCGTCCGTGCGGCTCCCGGGGCGCTCCAGAATGACGTCAGAGCGCCCCATGCGCATGGATGACGTGATCCATGCGATCACGTCATCCATGCATGTGGGGCGCCCTGACGTCACTCTGAAGCGCCCTGGGAGCCGCACGGACGGTAAGTATACTGCTCCCCCGCTCCCTACTACACTTTACCATGGCAAACAGGACTTTAGCGTCCTGGCAGCCATGGTAACCATTTAGAAAAAGCTAAACGTCGGAACTGGTAATGCGCCGAAACGACGTTTAATTTCAATGGGCATTAATTCCGGATCCGGCCTTGCGGCAAGTGTTCAGGATTTTTGGCCGGAGCAAAAAGCGCAGCATGCTGCGGTATTTTCTCCGGCCAAAAAACGTTCCGGTCCTGAACTGAAGACATCCTGATGCATCCTGAATGGATTTCTCTTCATTCAGAATGCATGAGGATAATCCCGCCCCGACGACGGAACTCTATGCCGGAACAGAAGAACGCAAGTGTGAAAGAGCCTTACGAAGTGACAGCGACATTTTGGTCCGCTCACTGGAACCTTTCTCAAGCAGTGATGACAACAAACCAGTGCTCACTGCGGGTATAAATACATGTACATATGATCATAAGTAATTAAGACCAATTAATCAATAATTGTGTACACAGTGTCTAAATATCCAAAAAACATCAATAAAATTCATATTGTGTATAGCCATCAATTATAAAAAGATAAAAGTGCATCCACAAATATACAAAATTCATAAAATCAAAGTGAATACTAGAATTTTGAGATATAACCTCATGATTACATAAATAAAAACATATGTGCAAATACCTGAATCATGATTGCATGAATGAAACCATATGTGAATTACCCAGTGTCAGGTGTGCATACTAAAAACAAAGACCTGTGTACTCACCAGCATGATGTCTGTAGGGTCCGGGGTTGCAAACTGAGCATGCCAAAAATGAAAAAAAACACACCCAGTCATGAGGCTGGTAGAGATCACATGGCAAGGTCACATGACTTGTAAAAAACACATGATCACAAGCTAGTGAGTTGTGTACATGACTCATCCAAACCATGTGATACAAAGAATCACATGATCTAATTGATTTACAACACCTGCAAGGGAATATAACCCTTAACAGTCAAGTGCAGGCATGCTCAACCTGCAGCCCTCCAGCTGTTGTAAAACTACAACTCCCACAATGCCCTGCTGTAGGCTGTTCAGGCATCCTGGGATTTGTAGTTTTGCAACAGCTAGAGGGCCGCAGGTTGAGCATGCCTGGTCTAGTGTTATTGACAAAATGTGTTATGCCTTTCTGGCCAGTATTTCAATATATCTTAAATGAAATAACAATAGAAGTTCATGTGAATCCAGCCATTGACAACATATATCTTATTTTAACATGTTATGGAAAAAGCGATGTGGAATGCAATATCTGTTTATGCTTAATGTAGGGGACAGAGTGGCAAGGAAAACCAAACCGCACAGGCTAACTGACACCAATGCTGTACACTTGTCAAAGGCATAATGAACAAATGCATTTCAATGTACCCTATGCCATTGTGATGTAAAGGGACTATTGATCACAATATTGAATAAAATTATTTAAAGCAACTCAATATACCCCATGCCATTATGGTGCACAGGGACTATTGGTCGCAAATGAATTTGTGTCACACCGCATTAACGCCAAGAGGACCCCAAAAAAATATGAACCCAAAAAATTATAATGAATATAGAAAAATCATATATTGTACCGCACATCATATTCCTCCTAAATAAAATAAAATTATTTCAACTAGAGTATAGATAAAGTATAAATGGGAAGATCACATATGAGCAATCAAATCAAAGAGTATAAAAAAATATATAAATCACACAACAGAAATATTGTGGCCAGAAGGTACTGAATAAAATTCCCCACAGAACATGGATCCATGCTGGCTATATCAGTTACAAGTCCTCCCAATCGTCGTATCCCCGTATGTGGGGAATATAGTCAATTAGCATTCATTTAAGATCACTTTCTCTATGGCCCAAATGTTTGGATACTGGCAGATCCATACTTTTTTCTAATAGTGTATCGGTGTTGGTTACACCACGTTTTGAAATCCAGAGAAGTTTCCCCCAGATATAATTTGTTACATGGACACCAAAGAACATTAATCACAAAGGAAGAATCATATGTAAAAAAATGTTTGATATAGTATTCCTTAGCAGTAATGGCATGGATAAAACTGCCACCTTTTTGTATGTATCAGCAATTGATGCAATTAAAACATAAAAATGTCTGTCCCTTCTTTTTCTGTGGGCCGAGGTCAGTGTGTACAAGTCAATCCTCCAAGTTCTGTGGTCTTTTATAAGATAACAAGGGGGGGATTTCAAATTCCTTGATGTTATTATGGCTGCTTCTCAAAATAGGCCAATAGGCCATTAATAAAGTGGGAGGAGCAGGAGCCTGAGTGAGTGATGTTACGCTCCGGGCCTGCCTGCTAACTTGATAGTGAGTAGCACTACAGACAATTACAGTACTTTAACAAAGCATAGCCACTTGTTGAGGGTTACATGATTAATATTTACATATGAAGACTGCTCTGAGCGGGGCCTGGTGTAATGGAGTACAGTCACTGCACCGGACCCCGCCGCCAGTGAAACAGCAGCTGCCAGACTCCAGCCCCTCCTCCCACCCCACTCGATAGATGTCTGCCGCGCTGTGCAGCATAGTGGCCGGCAATGGATCAGTGTCAGCAATGTAAAAATTGCAACCTTCTCTTTATAAGATGCACTGCCATTTATAAAGCAAAAAATATGGTATATCGCCTTGACGTTTGGCAGACGAGCCCAAATTATTTTGTACAAAAATGTATTTGCCCAGAATCTCAAATTTACAAAATAAGCGTAGCATTAGCACCAGAATATTTTTTATTACTATGGCATTATTGTACCTTTATTTGGTTTGCAGAGTGCTATTGCATTGTGTTTTTTTTTCTTTGTGTTTCTAGCCATGTCAGCACACACCTGTGCATTGGGATGTGCTGACTGGCCCCCTTTTTCTTTGCAGTTTGTCCTGGAGGTGTGGCTGACTCCATTTAGTCTGGCACCCCTGACCAGCCTGTCTGCCCCATAGGCTGATTTTAATTAGTGTAAGTATAAAGCTGTAGCCTGCTCTCCCTGCACTCACTGGAAGCCTTTTGGCACCAGGAGAGGTATAAAGTGGACTCTCATTGCATTCATTAGAAGCCATCTGGCACCAGGAGAGGTATAGAGTGGGCTCAGCATGCATGTTGGTACCTGCATTCCCTGAATTTAATGGAGTCCATTTTGGCAGCAAAAATGATAAAAAGCAGAGTGGACGCAGCATTCATGTGGAACCTGCACTCCCTGAATTTTATGGTGGCCGTTATGGCACATAACAGGTAGCATTTAGTGTTAGGTTCCCATCTTACAGAGATTGCCTTGACGTGTGGCAGACGGGCCCAGATAATTTTGTACAAAATGTATTTGCCAAGAATCTCAAATTCTACAAAATATGCATAGAATTAGTACCAGAATATTTGTTATTACTATGGCATTATTTTACTTTATTTGGTTTGCTATTGCATTGTATTTTTTTCTTTGTGTTTCTAGCAATGGCAGCATGCGCCTGCGCATTGGATGTGCTGACTGACCCCCTTTTTCTTTACAGGAAAGTAGGCCACAGTACTCTTTTCATAGAATGGCGAGGGTGGGTGCACGTCCAGGTTGTGTTCTAAAGCTCCACCTCCAGAACTTGTAAGTGTCACAAATATTTAGACAGCACTCCTTTATTGGTGATAATTAGTGATTTTATTTCATGTTATTTCAGCCGGAATAGGTGGTATGTCAGTTGCAACGTTTCAGGCTTAATAATTGCCCTTCATCAGGCTGACAAGACATAATGTACAGAAAGAAAAATTCATATGGTGCCCATCAAGATCAATAATACATGATAATATAAATAGGTGCACACATACATGATTATACAGCTAAAAATATATATAACATGAAAAAGAGGGCTATCTGGAGGTTTCATATGGTAATGTTACAGTCAAATATACAATACATATTCCAAAGAGCTCAATTCTATACAGTAGCACTGGGAGCAACTGTGCTCGGTACATAAGTGCTAGTGCTGTGCGCGGTGTAAACTGCGGCCAAAGAGGAAGGGATGGCCCCAGAGTATACTAGCACACAGAGACATCTATTGTGGCAATAAGTCATTTACTTTCTGTTATGGCTGCAAGCCATATAAATACATATAAATGCTAGTATTGGCAGGCAGGGTAGTCAGGGCACACCTGCGTCAGAAAGCTGCCACTGGTTAGTCCCAAGTATCACATCATCCAACCAGACTGAGACAACATGAGACAGTGTATGAAAAAGAAATAGGGATAAAACTCCTAGGAGTGCATAATTAACCATCTGAGGACAGAATATCGAGATGCAGAAAAGGCTTCTGAGGTAAGGGGAATACGAGGACCTATATAGGATAGCAAGGTAAACTGCAGTACATTTAAACATAGGTACATAACTCACCACTCTGAGGACCACACTTTGTGTACAGTCGGCGCTTGGTTGCATGTGGGATGCGCCATCTTTAAGTATCCCCTGGTGGCCTGTGGTAGGTGAGTGGGGGTCATGTGATACAGGTGGTGGGTGGGCCCAGTCACCAGAGCGAGGTCTGGGACCTAGAGCGTCTGTTTAGCACTAGCAAGTGTGCCGATACGTCACTTCCGGTTATGGGACTCGTAACCGGAAGTGGCGTGCGTGTCACGGAGGTTGGAGTGCCATGTGATCTGGTCACATGATCGCACTATCCCTAGTGGAACTACGAGAGGTGGAGTTACTAATACGGCAATAACGCTAGTTAGGGGGCGATGCTGGGGTGCAAAAGCAGGGCAGTGTCCCTATGGAATGCCTGCGCATCAGATCATGAGCAGCTATCTGAGTCAAAAGTATATATGTCTCCATTGAAATACAAAGCATCAGATTGTGAGCAGCTATCTGGGTCAAAAGTATATATGTATCCATTCAAACATGACACAATGAGCAAAAGGATGACAATTAAGTCAGAACTGTCAAACGTATAACCCCAATTAACAGTTAAACCAGGCTACATAGTTCCAAGGGCATCAGAGGAGGATGGCCATGGAGCTAGGTAGGCTGGGCTGGACGAGGTAATCACCTAGGCGTCCACATAAGATAAGAGCGGAGCAAGATCACTAAACCGGATACTAGCACGGTGTTCAGAAGACGGGTAAGAATAATACCACAAGATGGTAGGTAGAGGACCCGGTTGTCTTGACTACACCACGAGATGGTAGGTAGAGGACCCGGTTGTCTTGACTACACCCTTTGGATGCTCAGCGTGAGGTATCTTGGGACCGTAAAGTGTGCTTTGCGGAAGTCACCATCCGCTACTGAACAATTCTGGTCCTATAAGAGAAATACATGGAACAGATATAAATCACATTGTAATGGACTATTTGCATAATTAGCCTAAAGGTAATCCTTATTCAACCCAACCGGTTGTAGGGTACATAACCGACGGATCCAGGACATCTCTCTCTCCCGTAGCACCGCCTGACGGCCCCCCCCTCGTCTAAGAGGAGGAATCCAGTCAATTATCTGGAAGCGTAATTGGGTGATGGCGTGTTTGTGTTCCAAAAAGTGTTCAACCAGAGGGGGCGTCCGTTTTTTGGGTACGGATGTTCGATTTATGTTGGCAGATACGCTCTTTGATTTTCTGTATGGTCTGACCAGGGACACTTGATAAGATATATGACGAAACTCGTCTGGCACGAGAAGTGGCCTTGGATCTTGAATGTTTTACCTGATATGGAGTGGGTGAAGGTAGGACCTTTGGTGACGCTACTGCACTGGGCACATGAAAGGCACGGGTAGGTGCCATTGATGGGAGAACCTGTGATGGTGGTCTGGATTCCGGAGCCCTTGCTACTCCCAATGTCAGATTTAACTAGTAAATCCCTAATGTTTTTCGCTTTTTTATAGGACATAAGTGGCATGTCTCTAAAGACATTGGGGAAATTACTGGCAAGGATGTGCCAGTGTTTTTTAATGATTCTTTTGATCTCCATGCTTTGGTGTGAAAACGTGGTGACACATGGGATACGTTTCTGGCTGGATGGTTCAGAACGCGTCTTAGATGTCAGGAGGTTGTTTCTTGGGATCTCAGCTACTTTTTGAGTATGTGAGTTTAGGATGTGGGATGGGAAGCCCCTTGCCATAAACTTAGACGACATCTCATTGAGTCTGTGATCCAATATGGATGGGTCAGATACAATCCGTTTGACCCTCATCAACTGGGATCGAGGTAGGGATCAAATTAAGCCTGGGGGGTGGAAGCTATTGTAACTCAGTAAACCGTTTCTATCAGTGGGTTTGGTGTATAAGTCAGTGGTGATGGTTTTGTCTCTTACCTTCAGACAGACATCCAGAAAAGAGATTTCGGACCGACTGGAGCTCAGAGAGAGAGAGATGGTGGAAACGCCGGTGTTAATGTCCCGATGGAAGGTTTGGAGATCTTGCTCTGTACCCTGCCAAATACAGAAGATATCATCAATACATCTAACTCAGCAGTGTGCGTGATCTTTAAACATTGCATGGGGGTATACAACCTTTTCTTCAAAGGAATTCATGTAGATGACGGCGAACGTAGGTGCTAGGTTACACCCCATCGCTGTCCCGGATGTCTGCAAATAAAATTGGTCCTCAAAAAGAAAATAATTACGCTTGAGGACAAATGTCAGTAGGGACAGTATGAATTCCTGTTCGGCTGGAGAAAATTCTGCCTCTTTAGATAGGGCAGCCCTGACGAATTCGATTCCTGCGTCTGTGGGGATGTAGGTATACAGACTTGTTACGTCCATGGATACCAAGTATGGATCATTGTCCCCAAGTTGGACCATGTGGATTTTGTTTAAAAATGTGGTGTCCCGGATGTACGACCTGCCACTCAAGGCATAGGGTCGCAATAGGTTGTCCAATAATTTGGCTGCCGTCTGAAACACGGAATCACATCCCGAGACGATAGGTCTCCCGGGGGGATTCTCCTTGTCTTTATGGACCTTGGGGAGTGTATAAATTACTGGAATCCGAGGATATTGGGGGACCAGGTACTCAACCATTTTATTCGTCAAGAGCCCATTGGCGTGGGCATGTCCCACAATTTCAGACAGTTCTGTTAGGAACCTCCTAGTGGGGTCCTGATCCAATGGTTGGTAGGTACCATGTTCTCTCAATTGTCCTAGGATTTCGTTTTTGTATTTTAGACGGTCCATAATAACTATCCCCAAGCCTTTATCGGCTGGTTTGATAATTATGTTCCTATCTTTGGCAAGTTCTTTTAATGCGCCTTTTTGGCCCCTAGATAGGTTGAATCTCACCTTTTTCATGGTTGATTTCTTTTGAAGGCTGTTCATCTCGTCCTGGACTTTAGATATGTATTTTTTTTTTTTTTAAACATCTCTTTATTGAAGTAGCAGGAATCATACAATGAGCACACCGGCAGATAACATACAAGGTATAAAGCAGTACATAGGAATTGCACATATATACGTCGTTGCATGACTCCCCCACTCACATTTTATAAAACTTTTAACCCCACCCCCCTCCTCCCCCCTCCCCCCTCCCCTGGAACCCTAGTCTGGCCACTGGATACCCCTCTTGAGCTACGCCGTCCCCTCCTTGAGATCACACACATCACATTATATCTCCAGTTTCCCCAGTCTGTTAGCAAGTTGCGCTTCCAAGTACCATTTGGTCAGCTTGAATGGGCTCATCAACTCTTTGATTTCACAGAGGGATAAGAACTTCTCGACAAAACTCTTCCATTTTCTCATGAACTTCCCCACTAGCACTTCTTTGTCCTGTTCCACTTCTAATCTTTCTAAATAAAGGATATCTTTCATCGTTCCGATCACTTCACCCCATGATGGAACCTCCCTTTCCAACCAGTGCCTTAATAAAGACTTTTTCACAGACATCAGCAAAAGATGCACCCCTGCCTTGATAACCACTGATCCCATTTCCTCGTCCTGATTCCTCGGTATATAGTGGAAGATGCATTGTTGGGGAGTTAGCCCCACTATCACTCCCCAGACCGCTTCTATTGTCGCTACTGCTTGCTGCCACAGCGGTTGTAATTTTGGACACTCCCATATGGCATGCAGCCCAGCCCTCGAGAGATCGCACTTGGGGCATTCTCGCAGATAATGTGTAGGCGCATCTTGGTAGGACAAATTGAACGCATATGTTGCCCTGTGCATGAGTCTCAGTTGCGATTCCCTCCACTGCTCATTATATGTTGCCCGCCGCAGACAGTCCAGCCCCTTCCTCATTTTTTTCCCAATGTTTTGGTCTGCGAGTTCCCTTTCCCATGGTTTATAGGCCTCTTTAACTAGTCTTATCGTCTGAATATTGTGGAGCCTGTGGTGCAGGTCTGACAAGGACATAGGGGAGCCGTCTCTGCCCAGCAGGGCCGCAAACCATGCCAACCTATCTGATTCGCCCAATGAGTTCACCTGCTCTTTGCAATAGCTTTTAATTTGCTGGTAGGGCAGGTACTGTGTGTCCGGAAGGTCATACTTCTCTTTCACCTGCTCCCAGGACAGCCACTGAGAACTGTTATGCTGCAACAGGTCACTAAGTCTCATGATGTTCTTGCTTCTCCATGTCTGGAATAGCCTATTTTCCCTACCTTGGGGGAACGCTGGCAATGACCACAAAGGTAACCTTGGTGAAATATAATAGGGGAGCCCATAAATCTTTCTAATCGCCTTCCACGCCATTATGGTATCTTTTAGTAGGACCTCCTGCTTAATATTTGTTGGGATGTCTCTTAGTTTGGAATGTAACAGGGCTTCTAAATTCTCCCTACCAGCCAGTTCCTTCTCGAACATAATCGCTGAGTAGTGACTTGTCCCCCACACCCAGTCTCGTATATGCCTAAATAACGACGCCAAGTTATAGTGTCGTAAATTTGGAAGTTGTAGCCCCCCTTCATACTTTAGCATTGTAAGTTTGGCATATGCAATACGGGGTCTTTTTGCTTTCCACAGTAAGCGGTTAAATGCTCTCTGGATCCTCATGACATCTGCGTGTTTTAGCAATACCGGAATAGTTTGAAGCGGGTAGAGTAGTTTTGGAAAATTCATCATTTTAATTAAATGTGCTCTCCCACATAAGGACAAGGGTAGCTCCTTCCATTTGTCTAACTCCTTTTCAATTTTCAAGAAGAGAGGGGGATAATTGAGCGAATATATAGAGTTCGGAGTACGCCCAATCTTAATACCCAGGTACGTCAGATAATCCTTCCTAATCTCTACTCCATTTTCCAATTGGCTCCCACAGTGAGGTCCATGTCCTAAAAACAGTAACTGGCTCTTATCTACATTGATCCTGTATCCCGTCACCTTTCCGTATTCAGCCAAAGCTTCTAATATTTTATCTAGTTGTCTTTCTGGGGCTCCCAAATATAACAGAATGTCATCTGCAAAACAACTTAACTTTAGCTCCCTGCTACCTATTTTAATCCCCTCAAAGATATCAGATTTCAATAGCCATCTAGCCATAGGTTCCATTGCCAAATTAAAGAGCAACGGGGATAGGGGGCACCCCTGTCTCGTACCTTTGCTGAGCGAAATTGACTTGGACAGGAAATCTGATATATTCACTCTTGCCTGGGGATTTTCATAAAGTGCCTTTAGGTAGTTCCGAAAATGACCCTTAATATTAAAACTATCCAGCACCATGTCCAGCCATTGCCAGCTAACACTGTCAAAAGCCTTTTCGGCATCTATTGCAAGCAATGCTGGACATGGTCCCTTGTTCCCCTCCTTATTTGAGCTCAGGGCGGCCAAGACTTTACGGATATTAGTTACCGCTGACCTGCCTTTCATGAAACCTACTTGGTGGGAGCCAATTAGATCAGGCACGCAAGTGGCTAGCCTATTAGCCAAGATTCTGGATAGGATCTTGACATCCTGGTTAATCAAGGATATTGGCCTGTACGCACTTGGCTGCGTCAAATCCTTTCCCGGTTTCGGGAGGACCTTGATATAGGCCATCTTTCCAGTGTCAGGTAGGCTCCCCCCTTCCATAATGTTATTAAACAACCTGGTCAAGGTAGGGACTAATTCCTGGTGCATTGCTTTGTAAAATTCCGCGGGGAACCCGTCGGGGCCTGGTGCCTTACCATTCCACAGGGATTTTATGGTCTCTTGTACCTCCTCCTCTCGTATCTCACCGTTTAGTTTTTCTACCCCGCGTCCCTAGATAGATGTGGCAGATCAACTTGGTCCAATAGGCCCTTCGCATCCCTCGGTTCAAAGGAGTCCCTGCAGTACAGTTTCTGATAAAATTCACCCAGAATTTCTACTATCTCTTTCGGCTGGGTACATAACTTCCCCATCCTGTCTTTAAGAGGCTGTAGTAATGGTTGCTTAACAATGGGGCGTGTTAAGTTTTCCAGTAGCCGCCCCGCTTTATTACCCAGGCGAAAGAACTTTGCCCTCTGATAGTCACTAACCCACTTCTCCCTCCTCTCTTGACAGTAGTCAAAGTTATGTTTAGCTGTCACCCAAAGTAACTTATTAGAGTCAGAGGGGTTTAGAAGGAACTCAGTGTATGTTTTCCGAACCTGCATCGTGGCTTCCTCAAACTTTTTCCCTTCCTCTCTTTTCTTCCCTGCCGTGTATGACATTATTCTGCCTCTCAGTACTGCTTTCGCTGCGTCCCAGAAAAGGCCCTGATTAGTCATGTGGTCAGCATTATCTTGCGCATACTCCCACCACCAACCTTTTAGTCTGTCTACAAAATCCTTGTCTTTGGGCAAGTTTTGGGGCATCCTCCATATGTAATCCTGGCCTCTGGGAAAAGTATCCAGAAGCTCCATTACCACTGGGGCATGATCCGAGATCACCAGATCGAGAATGTCAATCAGCTGGACCCTGGCCAACAACCCCGGTGATGTCAACAAGTAGTCAATCCTGGACCATGACCCCTGTGCATAGGAGTAGTGGGTGAATTCCCGATCCTCGGGATGATGGTAACGCCATACATCCTGCAACCCTGTGCTCTGTAATAGAGGGAGTAACGTCTGATTCCTACTTCGCTTAATGGCAGTCCCGGGGACCTTCCTCTTCCTGTCTTCCTGCTCGCTATGGACACGATTAAAATCTCCCCCCACCAGTAACATTGTCGCGTCTTCCATCATGATGTCTTTCTCCAATGCATTGTAAAAACCAGTCTGGGAATCATTAGGAGCATAAACATTATGCATTACTATATGACCTACTGGGGAGTCCATACTTAGATGCAGCCATCTCCCCTGATTATCTGTTGACATTGCTAAGATGTTATAACGCAACCTCTTGTGCAGTAAAATCATTATTCCCGCTTTTTTGCCTATTGAGGGCGAACCCACGACTTGGCCCACCCATAGCTTCTGCATCCTCACAAAGTCTACTTCTTCCAGATGGGTCTCCTGCAGAAATGCGACATCTATTTTGTGTTTCTTGAGATGGCGCAACACTGCCATACGTTTAGCTGGGGACCGAAGGCCTTTGACATTCCACGTTGCTACTCTCATGGTTAGTTCCTAAACTGACAATTTCTGCAGGAGAAAACCAAAAGGAACAAAAAGCCGTATCTCACATACTGACCTCTAGGTAATTTTGCGTCAATGTGACCCAGACTAGCGAACCGACGATTCTCAGGTTGCTCCTCCTGGAGCGGTTTTCCAAATCGTCCATTTTATCCCTCAGGAATCGGTTATCTCGCCGGAGATCACTGATGCTGTTTTGAGCCCTTTCTAGCTCTTCCTCTACCAGCGCCACCTTTTGCTGTACCTCAGTAATTTGCGAGGTATGTTGCGCCACTTCATTATGCAGTTGCTGCAGGGCCGTGGCCACTGTGGCCTCTAGAGAGGCTTTTATGTCCGGAGCCAAAAGTTTTGCCACTTCTATGGCCATGGTTTTGCACGAGGCTAACATACCTCCGTTCGGGAGGTGACTGCATTCCTCCTCTTCATCTTCCGAGCCGGAGGCCTCCGTACTTCTTTGCGTCGACTGAGAAGTCGAGCGGGTGAACCTGCGGCCCTTCTCGGTCTCCGGCGCCATCTTGCCCCTTGCTTTCTGAGCGTCTCCTGCCGGGTGAGTTGTATGAACCTCCTTTTGCGAACCGCCTTTGACCAGAATTTTTCCATGAGCGGCCCCCTTATGCTCCTGGGAGGTTTGCGGAGACAATTCTTCGCCCCTATAGGTGGTATTTCCACAAGTTTCGGGCCGGCCGAACGGAGCTCCCCTGATTAGCGGCCGTTCATGTGAGCGCCGGAACTGGAAGTCCTAGATATGTATTTTTTGATCATCTCGTATTTCTTAGGAGGCTTATATGTACTTGGAGGCTTGCATCCTCTGGTTCGTGTTTGGCGGTGAGGCGGGTAGTGGTTGTTCGTTCATCCAGATTGGTTTTTCGATATCCAGGTATGCCCTCAGTCTGATGGCACGAAAGAAACGGGACATCTCTATATCCAGCATGTATGGGTTGTAGAGATTTGTAGGGACAAAGCCAAGGCCTAGGTTGAGAGCTGATTTTTCGTCTGCGGAGAGGTTTCTTTTGGATAAGTTGATAGTCAGATCTTCGAGTTACAGGGATCTTTGTCTAGTTCCTGTACGTGGACCTGGTTCAAATGGGGTCCCGGCACTGTGACCCCTTTTTCTTTGATATAAAATGTGAAAAATAAACCTGACGTTTGGACCTTCAATCTGGCTGTTGCGGACATAATTGTGAGAATGACCCCTAATAAAGAGCTAATCCCTCAGAATTAGTGGAGGATGCGTGCATGCATCTGTGCTGAAAAGTAAGAGGCAACGTGGTTGCTAGAGGCAACAGCAACTCAGGAGCCTGTTAGTTTGTTGGAGCAGGTTCTGCTGGTGATATCTGGACTTTTTTTTCTTTTTGAGGTGCAAACTGTGTGGATCTTAAAGGGCCTAATTTACAGAGACTGAGCGGTGTAAATTTTGGTCAAAATGATGACCTGGGTGAAAGGCGGTCCGGTTTGGTGGAAAATCAAGGCCACAGAGGAAGTAATGAAGCAGCTGGTGGGGGAAAATAATTCTTTGTTGAGGAAGCCGAGCACTGCACTTGGATAGGCTGCTCTGAACTTGGCTGAGAGTCAAGTGCCGGAGGAAAAGTGGATGTATGCCATTGTCAAGGGCAACCGTTAGGAAGACAAGAAGATGGAGAACAGTGCAGTTTTCCGGAGTTCCTATATCACCTGCGACTGTGCACAGAGTCCTAAAGGCTGGAGTGACCATCCAGGAAAAGTCAGGACTCCAGGCCATGCTGTTTCTGGTGACAACGGTTGCGGTAAGGACTCTGCCGGTGTTCGAGATACCAGGAACCAAGAGAAGGCTAGTAAACTTAGTAGAGATGTCCTGGGAATTTATTTGTCTCTCGAGACTACCAAATGTATGATGTCAGGCAGTAAGACTGTTAATAGTTTTCTGGCAGTCCCAGTGATGGTGAGCCGGCCGCAGTGGAAACCGGCTGGGTCGGTGACTGAAAAATGACTGAGGCGAGAAACTGTCTTGGAAGTGTGTGACATTGGGAAAAACACAGTGGGCCAGATTTATCACGACTCTGACAGCTCACTCCACTTTAACATATGGCTAAAGTCAGTTTTAGCCAAGTCAGATTTATGATCGGCCCTTTAAGACTGTAATAAATGTGGTTTGACGGTAGCAGTTTATCCGTCAGTAAGCAGCTTTACAAAAGTCGCACGTTTTTATGAAAAAGTCGCACGTTTTTATGAAAAAGTCGCATGTTCTATTAAAAAGTCTCATAAGATAAGCATGGTCCTCACTGTAGTGAAATTGCGACTTTTTTACGACTTTTTAAATAGTCTCAATAGCAAATCTGTCTAGAGATTAATTTACATAAGAAAACACGCCCACTTTCAGAAAACTGGCGAGCATAGTGCAGAGCAGAAAAAAGTCGCAAATTTTTGCGCAGTTTAAGTGATTTTCGACTTTTTCACTCCATTATTCTGACTTGGGCTAATGATAAATCTGGCCCAGTGTCTGAACAGGCAGGTAAGCGGTTACTTCCTCACAGGAACCTGGAGGGGAGAAGGTTTCTGGGTCGCCAAAAGAGCCTGTGATCAAAGATAGATTTGGGGTGGTGAAAGTCAGAGCCCAGGTAAGAGGTAGCGTGATAGCCACCCAAGAGACTGATAGAATATTAAATGTTCAGGACAATTGTGGATAATACGGACTATCAGGTGGTTCTCACTGAGGGGGAGTCTCCAGTGAGAACTGGGACTTGTGAACCTGATGTTACAAATACGCTCATACATGAAGGAATGGTGGGCTGTAATTTTCCCTTATGCTTGGAGGATTTGAGTAATGGAGACACTTCTGCAGAGCGTAACAAAACACCTGCAGAAGTGGTTTCTAGCCCTTTAAAAGAAATGACCATTAGAAACAATGGTGCTGATGAAGTGCAAAATGAAAATGTGACGTAAAATAGGTGATGATAATGACATGCCTTTTTTGTTGCAGGATGTGGTCGGGGAAATAGGTCACCCTGGAGGAAAAATTATAAAAAAGGCAGAAGGATTGATAAATATTGTGAGCACAGAGTGGAGCAATCCTACTCTGGCGAAAGAGCAAAAATGTGTGGCAGTCCTGGAGGGTGTGCCACACGTGCCAGAGGTGGATATTCAGTCTCCACAGTGTTCTATAGTCAATAAGTTAATGTCCCAGATAGGGGTTAACTCGTCAGTGCCACTAGAGGTCAGCGTTAATAATGACACTAGCTGCACAGGCGACGTATGTGCTGTGACCAGAGGGAAGCTACCAGGTCGAAGTCCTGCTCAGTTGAGGTGGTTACTAGTAGCAACCAGATAAGGGTACTATCACACTAGCGTTTTTCTTCTCCGGCATGAAGTTCCATCCTAGGGGCTCTATACCAGAAAATAGCTGATCAGTTTTATCCCCATGCATTCTGAATGAAGAGCAATCTGTTCAGGATGCATCAGGATGTCATCAGTTCAGTCATTTTGACTGATCAGGACGGAGATAATACCGCAGCATGCTACGGTTGTATCTCAGGCCAAAAACACTAAACACTTGCTTGAATGCATTTTTTTTCCATAGGAATGTATTAGTGCCGGATCCGGCATTCAAAATACCGGAATGCCGGACCTTTTTTTCCAGTCTGCGCAGGTGCAAACTGAAAAAAAGGTGGAAGAAATAAATGCCGGATCCGTTTTTCTGGATGACACCGGAAAGACGGATCCGGCATTTCAATGCATTTGTAGGATGGATCAGGATCCTGATCAGTCTTACAAATGCCATTAGTTTGCATATGTTTTGATGGATCCGGCAGGTAGTTCCGGCAAAGGAACTGCTTGCCGGATCACTCTGCCGCAAGTGTGAAAGTACCCTAACAGTTGTATCTGACATGACAAGAGTTAAGTGGGGAGATGTCAGCCTAGTGTCTGAAACCCATACCCAGGAGGTGGTAAATGACCTGCCAGGTTAGTACAGCTACAAACTTGAAGATGTTTTCGCTCAATCCGCACAGTCCCTAGATACACTAGAGAAGGGACTAACTGGTCTCGCAGAGCAACTAGAGAAAGCTCCAGAGGAGTCAAAGGAGGAGACTCAGAAAGAGTGAACTGGAAGATCTAGAGTCACAAATAGAAGCGGAAATTCTCCAACTTCAAGAGGAACTTCTGAGCAATCCAGACGTCATGCGGAGCCGGAAAGGGATGAGCTGGCTGATGAGGTCTCAAAAAGCATCTCAGAAAAATCTGCTATGGTAAAGGAGAAAAGACTTTTGGAAGCCAGGGTTGCTCAACTTAACCAAGAGTTACCTGATTGAATGGGGGACCTGGACCATTAGAGACAAATTGTGTCTAAGAGAAGAAACAGAAGTTTGACCAGCTCCTGACTGAAGAGAAGTACATCTCGGCTTGATATATGGAAGAACATGACAGATCTGAGGCTGTTGGTCGGGGAAAAGGAGATCAAGGCTCTTTCCTTGGTTAGAGCCCTTGAAGAAGCGCTTGAGGAGTGAGAAGAGTTTGAGAGGCTGAACAATCAACTTAGAGCAGAGATGGAGGGTCTCATGAGCTCAAAGGATGACGTCGGGAAGAATGTCTGTGAACTGGAGAAGTCTAAGCCAGAGCCTGTATGAATGGGTTTAGAGATGGTGGCGTTGCAGTGCGGGCCGAGACAGAGAAGATGGAAGATCTTTCTGCAAAACCCGTTGATGGGGCTAACATGGATGCAGATGCCAAGAGGCTCATGGCAGTGTGTAGCCACTGGTCAGTAAAGATGTCCCCTCTGCCTATAAGACCTTCTAAGTAGCTAGCAGCCTGATGGAGAATAAGTAGGAGGAGATGGACGACCAGTATGTGGATCCTGTTTACTACGATGGGCCGACTCTCCTGAATGAGTCCCAAAAGGAGAACCGTGTCCTAAGTGAGCCTCTGGAGAAAATGCCAGAAGTCGATGTGTCTGGTGAAGTCCCTGGGGTCTCCGGTAGCTCCTACTTCGGTGAAAAAGCGGAAAAATACTTAAGAGGGCAAGTATATGATGCCAGGTCTGTGTGTTGTGGGAGGACATGAACTCCTCGAGTGCTGCAGTGACCGAAGGAATGGCTACCAAAGTGGAAAAGACCACTAAAGAAGCAGAGGTCTCTGAAACTGCAGCCAAAGGGGGAGAAACGTAGGCACGTAGAAGAAACGAGCGCGGATAAGCCTGCTCTGCTTAAGGAGCTCCGCAAGGCAAAGGAGAAAGGGTCGGGACACGACCATGACTGGAACCAGTTCAGTCCAGAGTTGCAGCAGTCCAAGAAAGGACGTGAGGAGCATGTGCAGAAGCCAGAAAATCTAGAGAGTACCGGCTCATGAGATGGGCAAAAAAATCACATTGGCCTTTATGGCTCTTTAATAAACTCATGCGGGTGACAGACCAAGCGCTGTTGTCCTGGGTCTGGCAGAATAAGGGGAAGACTGTAGGTCAGGTTGATGCCTGTTCATGAGCATTAGGATTTGATGCCTGTGTTCACCCCTACTGGCTTGAACAAGAGGGGGGTATGTGAGGTAGTGACGGGCCTCATGGCTGCTAGGGGAGATTCATGGCAGGAGTTTCCATGTTTTCCCTGTCAGTCATCAATTGTGAGGCAGCACCAGGTGCCACAATTAGTCTGGGATAAGAGCCTAGCCCAGACTGTCAGTCAAGAGAGAGAATCTTGGAGCAACAGAGGCCCTGCCAGAGGCTCTGGAAGGGTGGTCTCAGCCAGGCTGGCTGAGGGGCCACAGGGCTAGGTGTTAGTCTGAACTTTGGGGGACTCCGCGAAGTCTGGGAATCGACAGTTGCTAGGCCAGAGTCAGGCGGACTTCTGGGCCACAATCCCCCAAAGGTACTGAACATTTTTACAGCCTGGAAGTGCTGGAATAATGGCGAAGAATGTCATATGTTGGTACCGTGTGTGAACAGTGCTATAAGTGAGGTAGGATTATTATTAGTTAGAGCCCAGACGGGCAAGGCGTTTGTTTTGTTATTTTAAAAATAAACCTGTTGTTAAAATAAACCTGATGTTTGGACCTGCAATCCAGCTGTTGTGGACACAATTGTGAGAATGACCCCCGAAAAAGAGCTAATCCCTCACAATATATATATATATATATATATACACTTTTTGTGAGGCAAGGTAACCAAAAATGTCTGTTCTGGCACTGATTTTTTATTTTTATTTTTTAATGTTCACCTGACAGGGTAGATCATGTGATATTTTTCTAGAGCAGGTCGTTACAGATGTGGCGATACCTAATATGTGAATTTTAGAATTTTCTGAAAGCCATTTAAAAAAAAATATTTTTTAGATGATTAACTTAGGTAGGGTCTCATTATTTGCAGAATGAGATGACAGTTAGGATGGTACTATTTTGGGGCACATGTGACTTTTTGATCGCTTGGTATTACACTTTTTGTGATGTAAGGTAATAAAAAATGGCTTTTTTTACAGCGTTTACCAGACGGGTTGGATCATACAATATTTTTATAAAGCAGGTTGTTACGGAGATGACAACACCTAATATATGTCTAATTTTTCAATTTTATTTTACAGAGTAAAAGCATTTAAAAAAAAAAAAAAAACGTTTTTGTGTCTCAATTTTTTGAAAGCCATATTTTTTTTTTTACGGTTGTCTTGGGTAGGGTCTCATTTTTTGAGGGATAAGGTGACGGTTCAATTGGTGCTAATTTTATGTACACTCTTTTGATCACTTTTCATAAATTTTTTTTGAAAGTGAGGTAGGCAAAATTGCAATTCCATCATAGTTTTTTTTTTTGGGGCGCTCACCATATGGTAAAAGTGTCTGCTGTATTTTACTGCTGACAGACACTCTGCACCCTAGGCCATCTTGTTGAGGGAGAGAGGGTGGAGGGAGGACCACTGCAGGGAAGGGAGAGAATGACGCGCTCCCATGTGGAGCCAGGAGGATGTACAGAAAATCTGTCAGATGACGGATTCTCTGTAAATTTACTGAGAGTAGCCTGCTGTATGTAGAGGAAGCACAGCAGGCTGTAGAACAAAAAGAAAAAAAGAAAAGTAAACACAACCAATTGGAGAAAATATTTTCTCCACAAAATAAATAAATTACTGTAAAAGAAAGGTGCCCATATCCTTTGAAGGCATCCTAAACTCTAATTGTGAAAGGTACATACCTTATGGGAATAAAAGGATAAGGAACAAGAAAAAAACAACAATGTGGATAAATAGAATTGTAAAGAAAGCAATAATTGACAAAAATAAAGCATTTAAATCACTAAACTAGGAGAAGCATTGAAAAACTATTAGGAAAAAGATTGAATATGTAAAAGACAAATAAAAGCAGCCAAGCTAGAGACAGAGAGATTCATTGCCAAAGAGATTAAAGCTAACCCTAAAAAGTTCTTCAATTATATAAATGGTAAAAAGCATAAATCTGAAGGTGTCGGCCCTTCACAGATTGATGAGGACGGAAGTGTAGACAGCGATAAGGAGAAAGCAAAGCTATAAAATATTTTTTTCTCCACTGTATTCACTGAGGAAAATAAACTGTCAGATGAAATGCCTAGAATGTAAAAGTAAATTCCCCATTGAAAGTGTCATGTCTGCCCCAGGAAGAAGTGGAGCTGCATCTTAACCCCTTAGGGACCCATGACATACTGGTACAGCATGGTTCCCGAGTCCTTAAGGACCCATGACGTACTGGTTAGAGATGTTGCGAACATAAAATTTTCATAGACTTCAGTGGGCAGGCGAATTTTAAAACCCACAGGGACTCTTTTTGGCCACAATAGTGATGGAAAAGTTGTTTCAAGGGGACTAACACCTGGACTGTGGCATGCCGGAGGGGGATCCATGGCAAAACCCCCATGGAAAATTACATAGTTGACGCAGAGTTGGATTTTAATCCATAAAAGGCATAAATCACCTAACAATCCAATTTTTTTTTGACCAACGTGGTTTAAAACATCCAGTGTGTGTATACGATCAGGTATGATGTTGTATCGATCAGGTAGTGTAAGGGTTACAGACATTGACAGACCAAACTCCCCTTTAAATACACCCCAAACAAACCCCAAACAGTCAATTTGCCCAACCGCAAACTTCCCATTTGCACAAGGTTGGATACCAAGCTAGCCATGTCCCGTTGATGTCATTGAAGGTTTCTTCCTACACCCAGCCACGTACAACACCAAGGGTCCCGGAAAGGTGAATTGAATTGATTTTTCGAATGGGGAGATGGTTAAAAAAAACGCTGGCTCCCTCCCCTTGAATCCACGGTCACTGCGTCTGTGCCGTGCAATTTACTGTCCCACCTGATATGAGTGGTATTTTCTATAGTTCTCTCTTCTCATCAATTTAATCCCTGTTACGTCCCCAATCTGGGGTCCATTTATTAAATGGATTTTTCGAACGGCGAGATGGTAAAAAAAAACGCTGGCTCCCTCCCCTTTGTTTGAATCCACGCCACGGTCACTGCGTCTGCGCCGTGCAATTTACTGTCCCACCCGATATGAGTGGTATTTCCTGTAGTTCTCTCTTCTCATCAGTTTAATCCCTGTTACATCCCCAATCTGGGGTCCATTTATTAAATTGATTTTTCGAATGGGGAGATGGTTAATAAATTGCTGGCTCCCTCCCCTTAGTTTGAATCCACGCCACGGTCACTGCGTCTGCGCCGTGCAATTTACTGTCCCACCTGATATGAGTGCTATTTTCTGAAGTACTATTCTCATCAGTTTAATCCCTGTTACGTCCAATATCAGGGTGGGATTGCCTTTTGTGAAAAAAATTTAGGCGGGGTATCTTCGACTGCCTTCACAGTGACAGACCAAACTCTGATACACCAAACTGAATTGATTTTAGGAACCGGGAAATGGAAAAAGCAGCTTGGTCGGTCCTCTTACTCCCAAGTTGGGGGACTGCGCGTGCATAGAGCAATGTGCTGTGACACCCTATATGAGTGGTGTCTTAACTAGTCCTATTCCTATCAGTTTAATCCCTGTTACGTCCCCTATCCGGGGACGTGTGTCTAATTGATTAACCATTGTCGAATTAACGAACCATTACGACATCCTGGAATAATTTAGTTCTGAGCTTTGTACCTGATTTGTATTGGAATTGTTGGGGATTTTTTAAATTGTCTGCATTATTTCTAATAAACTATTAAGAGACTTTATTATGATTTTTTTATTTTATGTATTAAAAACCCACCCATACAACTTAAAAAATAAATAAAAAATTAAGTTGTGCGGAGCATTGTGTGGATGACAATATAACCATATAAATCACAGAAAAAAATGCACCAATGGATTTGCCACTGACTATACTAGCTAGTCATACAAGCAGATATTAAAAGCTGAGACTTTTGCCAATATATTCCTGTCAGGAACACATCGGAGCCCATCATGCACCACGTCATGGTCTCTCAGCATGGCAAGTTTCCTACCACTACGCTAACTGTAGTGTGAACACAGTCTGAAGGTGATGAAACCCATATTGAGTTTTGCTTGGCTGTTAACCCATTTCTTCCAGTAATAAAGTAAGGGTTAAAATGGAAAATTTTCCAAAAAATAGAAATTTCTAAATTGTTTCTCCATCTGCCATTAACTCTTGTGGAACACCTAAAGGGTTAACAAAGTTTGTAAACCCAGTTTTGAATACCTTAAAGGGGTGTAGTTTCTTAGATGGAGAAACTTTTTGGGAATTTCTATTCTAGGGGTGCAACGGGGGTCTTGAAATGGGACATGGTATAAACAAAACCAGTCCTGCAAAATCTGCCTTCCAAAACCCATATGGTGTTCCCCTCCTTCTATGTCCTCCCGTTTGGCCAAACAGTAGTTTAGGACCACATATGTTTTTTGTTGTTTTTTTTATGCAAACTACACAATCAGGACAACCCATATTGATTTCTGTTTGGCAGTTAACCCTTACTTTGTTCCTGGAAAAAAATAGATTATATTGGAAAATTTTCCCAAAAATTCAAAATTCTTACATTTTATGTCCATTTGCCATCAAATCTTGTGGAAGACCTAAAGGGTTAACAAAGTTTGTAAAATCAGTTTTGAATACCATGAGGGGTGTAGTTTCTAAAATTGGGTCATTTTGGGTGGTTTCTATTACGTAAGCTTCGCAAAGTGACTTCTGACCTGAACTGGTCCATAAAAAGTGGGATTTGGAAAATTTTCAAAAAAATTTCAAAATTTGCTTCTTAACTTCTAAGCTATGTAACACCCCCAAAAAATAAAATGACAGTCCCAAAATGATACAAACATGAAGTTGTTTGGGGGTATTACTATGTATTACAGAAGTAGAGAACCTGAAACTTTGAAATTTGCAAATGTTTCAAGAATTTTGGCAAATTTGGTATTTTATTGTGCAAAAAAATTAACTTTTTTTACCCAATTTTAGCAGTGTCATGAAGTACAATATGTGACGAAAAAATAATCTCAGAACGGCCTGGGTAATTAAAAGTGTTTTAAAGTTATCAGCACTTAAAGAGACACTGGTCAGATTTGCAAAAAATGGCCAAGTCCTTAAGGTGAAATAGGGCTGAGTCCTTAAGGCGTTAATAAGATGAAAATAAACAAATTGCCAGGACCAAATGGGATACACCCCTGTATCCTAAGAGAATTAAGTAATGTCACAGACAGACTGTCATGCTCCACTCTGACCATCTGCGGAGGTCAGCCAGGATAGCAGCACGAGTTTAGTGATTGCTTTGGAGCCGTGCTGGATCCGTGTCTCTCAGGTGCACTGGGTGGGGTCTGCACTGGGATACATGCTTTCTGATTCTGGTTTTCGTATGGACCCCGAAAAGGTCCGGGCAGTTCTGGAGTGGGACCGACCAGAGAATCAGAAAGCTTTGATGCGGTTCTTGGGGTTTACGAATTATTATAGAAAATTTATCTCAAATTATTCCACCCTAGTCAAACCCCTTACTGATATGACCAAGAAGGGCGCTGATGTCTCTGTCTGGTCGGATGAGGCATTGCCGGCCTTTTCGACCATTAAAAAGCGTTTTGCGTCTGCTCCCATTCTGGTGCAGCCGGATGTATCTCAGCCATTTGTGGTGGAGGTTGATGCATCAGAGGTGGGGGTTGGGGCGGTGCCTTCGCAGGGTTCTTCTCCTTGCAAGTGGGTCCCGTGTGCCTTCTTCTCCAGGAAGCTCTCGGTCGCCGAGAGGAATTATGATGTTGGAGATAGGGAATTGTTGGCTATCAAGTTGGCCTTTGAGGAATGGCGTCACTGGTTAGAGGAGGCGTCCCACCCTGTTAGAGTGTATACAGACCATAAGAATTTGGCCTACCTGCAATCTGCCAAGCGTTTTTTACCAGGTTCTATTTCGTGGTTACCTTTCGCCTAGGGGTCAAGAACGTCAAGGCAGATGCCTTGTCTCGCAGCTTCCCTGGGGGAGGTTATTCAGAAGATCCGGCGCCGATTTTGGCGGATGGGGTGGTGGTCTCCGCTCTGTACCCTGAATTGGAGATGGAGGTATTGGGAACTCAGAAGGGGGCTCCTGGTTCGTGTCCTCCAGGAAGGTTGCTCATACTCGACCGCCTGGTTCACTTCTTCCATTGTCTATTCCATCTCGTCCTTGGACGCATTTGTCCATGGACTTTATTACGGACCTGCCGAGTTCCTCCAGGAGAACAGTGATTTTGGTGGTAGTCGACCGTTTCAGTAAAATGGCTCACTTTATACCACTAACGGGTCTGCCTAACGCTAAGACTCTTGCGCAGATCTTTGTGGATAATATTGTGTAATTGAACTGTGTTCCTTCGGATGTGGTCTCTGATAGGGGCACGCAGTTTGTCTCCAGGTTTTGGAGGGCGTTCTGCTCTCGGCTTGGCATTCAACTTTCTTTCTTGTTGGCTTTTCATCCACAGTCGAATGGTCAGACGGAGCGTACCAATCAAAACCTGGAGACCTACTTGAGGTGCTTTGTGGCTGAGAATCAGGAGGACTGGTCCTCATTCTTATCCTTAGCAGAATTTGCATTGAATAACCGTAGGCAGGAGTCCACGGTTAAGTCGCCATTTTTTGGCGCATACGGTTTCCATACTCAGTTTGGAACCTTTTCTGGGACTGGTTCCTCTGGGATGCCAGAGGAGGAGAGATTCTCTTCTGCCTTATCCTCCATCTGGCGGAGGATTCAAGGGAATTTGGAGAAGATGGGTGAGAGGTATAAACGAATGGCTGACAAGAGATGTGTGACTGGTCCGGACCTGTGTGTGGGTGATCTGGTGTGGTTGTCCACTAAGAATATCAAATTGAGAGTGCCATCTTGGAAACTGGGTCCAAGATTTATTGGTCCGTATAAGATTTCTGCGGTGATCAATCCGGTGGCATTTCGGCTGGATCTTCCGCAGACTTGGAGGATCCATGATGTCTTCTACAGGTCTTTGCTAAAAAAATATGTTAAACCGGTGGTACCATCGCCATTGCCTCCTCCTCTTGTTCTAATCGAGGGAAACTTGGAGTTCGAGATCTCCAGGATTCTCGACTCGAGAGTTCTTCGGGGCTCCCTCCAGTACCTGGTGCACTGGAGGGGATACGGTCCTGAAGAGAGGATGTGGGTTCCGGCGTCTGATGTCAACGCCAGCCGACTGCTGAGGGCCTTTCATAGGTCCCATCCGTATAAGGTTGGTCCAGGGTGTCCGGAGGTCACCCGTAGAAGGGGGAATACTGTCATACTGACCATGTGCGGAGGTCAGCCAGGATAGCAGCACGAGTTTAGTGATTGCTTTGGAGCCGTGCTGGATCCGCGTCTCTCAGGTGCACTGGGTGGGGTCTTTAGGTTAAATAGCACACTGCCCAGTGCCCTGAGCGGATTATACTGTTCATTCTGTCTGGGAAGTTTGGAGAGAAGGTTGGCTGTCTGTTCCTGCTCTCAGAGATAAGTGTCATTGCTTGTTCGGTTGTTTGTGTCTTCTTGTCCATCCAGGTTCTGTGCGAGCAGACTGCTCCTATCTCCCCACTTCACCATCTTAGGGAGTTCAGGGTTTTTGTTAGCCCAGGCTGGAGGACACTAGTACACCTACCTTCAAGGTCTACTGTGGGCTGAGCAGTGCAGGGAAAGAGGTCAGGGATAAGCTAGGAGGTGTGTCTCTCATCCAGAGCCTGGTTGGTGTGTTATCTTTGATACGTCTGCCGTGACACAGACCCTTATTTCTGATATTTAAGGACTCTATAATGACAGGGAGGGTTCCACAGGATTGGGGCATAGCAAATGTGGTGCCAGTATTCTAAAAGGGTCCAAAAACAGAACCCGGAAACTATAGGCCTGTAAGTTTAACATCTATGTTCTGGTCCTGCACACAATTAACAAAATACTGGGATACAATAGCTAAATTGATCTCCCAAAAACTAAAAATAGTAATCCCACACACATTAGAATGTTGGATTTTGGGTGACTTTTCCAAGGTTAACTGTCATAGACAACAAAAAATCTTATTGATTAAAATAGCCTTTTTGGACAGACTTTTAATTTCTTGAGTTTGGTTCTCTTCTAATACTCCTACTGTTTACTCATGGTTAAATTTGGTTAATAAAGTCAAGAGATTTGAAAATATTCTATATAAACAAAGGAATTGTGAAGAGAGATGGCGGAATGTATGGGGAAGATGGAGTTTTTAGGTTGCCACTCTATGCTCCATTAGTGACGCTCCATTAGTGATTTGCCCCAGCTTTATCAATGGTGGGCGCTAGGTGACGTATCGCAAGGGGAGGGCGGGGGGTTGGATGGGGTATTCTGGAGCAGTGAGCAGTGATGGCCAGTTCGCAGTGTTCACCAACGAACACATGCGATCTGCCATCTTCACTCCCAAGTCTGGCGATTCAGAAGTCCTTACCTGTGCCTGCGCCACGAGCCGCTCTAACATGCGGTCACCGGGAGCAGGCAGTTCCGAGAACAGGCCAATGAAGGCCTCCGGCGGCTGTTCTCGGAACTGCCTGCTCCCGGTGACCGCATTTGATTTCAGACCGGCTCCCATCACAGCCACAGGTAAGGGCTTACCTGTGCATCGCCGGATTTGTGAGTCAAAATGGCAGCGCGCATGTGTTCATTGGCGAACACTGCAAACTGGTCATCATTGTCCATTACTACTACAACCACTAGTACTACTATTGCTATCCATAGACAGCTGATCTACTGCCTTGTATGTTCCAAGCTATTCTTTCTGCTGCTGCTACTATTGTGGCTCATTTAGAATAAGCCACTTTTTCTTCTGACAATTAGCACTAGTGTGTGTCATATGGGTAGGCATTCTGACTCTGTCAAGGCATACGTTTTTGGACTCTTCGTCCCCCAACAAGCCACAGTTTTTTGTTAGTTTTTTTTTTTCATTAGTTTTTTTATCCTATAACACCAATGTGTGTTTATACACTATCTGTGCCCTGATCAAGGACAATTTTTTAAAGCTTTGGAAGATGAAAAAGCATAACACATATGATAGCGCAGTGTGTTTTTGAACATGCTGATCGTTAATGCCGTCAAACATGCGTTTACCCATAGCTGTGTATGACAGTGTCACTCTAACATGATTTATTATTGCTGTTATTTCATTAACAAGCTTAGAGAGGGTGAGGGGAAGCCAACATTTGTTAAAAACTAACAAACAGAGGCAACATCTTTTCCTCAAATTCTGAATCTGAGACTACCAATTTCTAGGCCAATTGGAGATACTTTGCTTAAGACAAAGTCGATTCAGGTCTGAACCAAACTTTTTAAGAAATTCAGCTAATCGGATACAAACCAAATTACAAAAGGTTTGTTGAACTCTAAATCAGACTCTTACCCACCTTCATAACCTTAAAAAGCAGCTGTAGAACTCTCCTCTTCAGGAAAGCTGTCAACCTGCAATAACCCTGATGCCACTACAACACAATCTGAGCAGCTGCAGATTAAAATATAATATAATATTAAAATGATGCTCTATTATTTATAATTATTTAAAGAAAAATACCTAATTTGAGCATTTGTGAAGGGTAGACATAAACTGTATACTTGGTACTACTTTACTAATTATCAATGGAATAAACATTTGTTTTGAAGTCTGATAATACCTGCCATTTTGGAGATGCTCTAACCTAGACATCTAGCCATCACAATTTTAACCTTCTCAATTTGCTTCCAACACTTCAGCTTCATGAATTGACTGATCACTTGTGTCTAATATATCCCACCCATTGACAGGTGCCATGAGATAATCAATGTTATTCACGTCACCTGTGGTTATTCACATGGATGGTACAAGGTTAAACTTGTACCTGTATCTTTTTCCAATTTTTACTAACTACAGTAAATATAAAAAGTCTACACACCCCTGTTACAATGTCTGGGCTATGTGACCAAAAATTAGACAAAGATAAATAATTTCAGATTTTTTTTGACCTTTAATGTTACCTATAATCTGAACTGGCCATCACTGTTCTGGAGCATTAATGTAGAAATAATCTATTTGTATGAATACATTTTGGAATATTTATTTATCAATAAAGTTTATAAAAAAATAAAGTTTATCATCTGCCGTGGGTAAACTGTTTGAACGTCTCCAAAGCATTTGACACTGTACCACAGAGAAGTGACAGATGAGGTTTTACATTGACAAATGTAAGGTCATGCACATGGGAAGGAAAAATACATGTCACCAGCATATATAAAATTGTAAAACACTGGGTAACACTGATATGGAAAAGGACTTACACTAGGAATTTTAGTGAACAGCAAACTAAGCTGCAGAAACCAGTGTCAGGCAGCTTCTGCCAAGGCCAATAAGATAATGGGTTGCACCAAAAAGGGCATAGATGCCCGTGATGAGAACATAGTCCTGCCACTTTACAAATCATAGTCAGACCACGCATGGAGTACTGTGTACAGTTCTAGGCTCCTGTGAACAAGGCAGACATAGCAGAGCTGGAGAGGGTTGAGAGGAGGGCAACTAAAGTTATAACTAGAATAGGTGGACTACAGTACCTAGAAATATTATCAAAATTAGGGTTATTCACTTTATAAAAAAGATGATTAAGGGGTGATCTAATAACAATGTATAAATAGATCAGTACAGAGATCCCAGCCATCATCTATTTATCCCCAGGACGGTGACTGTGATGAGAAGAAATCGTCTGCATCTGGAGGAAAGAAGGTTTGTACACAAACATAGAAAAGGATTCTTTATGGTAAAAGTAGTGAGACTATGGAACTCTCTGCCTGAGGAGGTGGTGATGGTGAAATCAATAAAATAGTTCAAGAGGGGCCTGATGTATTTCTGGAACGTAATAATATTGCAGGCTATAGTTACTAGAGATGGGTTGCTGATCCAGGGAGTTATTCTGACTGCCTGATTGGAGTCGGGAATTAACTTTTTTTTTCCTAAAGTGTGGAAAATTGGCTTCTACCTCACAGGAGTTTTCTTGCCTTCCTCTGGATCAACTTGCAGGTTAACAGGCGGAACTGGGTGGACAGATGTCTTTTTTCAGCCCTATAAACTATGTTACTATGAAATTTAAATTGCCTACAAAATATTGTCCTTCTGTAGCAGAAAATGTTATCTGAAGGGTAATCATCGATATAAAAGTAGGTACAAACTTGGGCTTACAGTATGATAGCTCTTTTGTAGATTTGAGCAGACACCTGGATGTTCGGGTTCGACGGGTTCGCCCGAACTTGACCCCGAACCCCATTGAAGTCAATGGGGACCCGAACTTTGGAGCACTAAAATGGCTCTAAAATGTCATGGAAAGGGCTAGAGGGCTGCAAATGGCATCAAAATGTGGTTAAGAGCATGGGAAGTGCCCTGCAAACAAATGTGGATAGGGAAATTACTTTAGCGTAAAATACGTAAAAAAATAAAATAAATCTTGATCTAAGAGGACGAGGTCCATATGGAGTAGAAGGTTGAGGAGGAAGTAGATGTGGCGGTGTAGGGGAAAGCGGCGGTGGCGGAAGATGAGGTAGCCTACACTGTTTTTTGGTTTAATTTTTATAAATGTATTGTTTCAATTAGGGCACACCCCAAAACATTGGGAAATATAACCTGTGATAACCCCCTCCAGTCGTGCTAAACAAACGTTCAGACAATACACTGGCTGCAGGGCAGGCCAGCACCTCCAAGGCGTAAAGGGCAAGCTCAGGCCATGTGCCCAATTTGGAAACCCAGAAGTTGAAGTGGGCAGACCCATCAGTCAGTACGTGTAGGCGTGTGCACACATACTGCCCCACCATGTCGCACGTCCCCGTGATGTACACGATCCAATTAGATATCTTCTCTATCAACTTTCAATGTTCTTTTCTGTGCCTACCATGTTGATCACGGTTAGCGGAGAATCAGCATGATGAAGGGATTCTACATCAAAGGGAGGTCAATGGATGAAATTAAAAGTTGATCGAGCGGAAAAGTGGGACAAATTATTGAAGCTGAAGCTTACAAGTAAAGGAGGTGGCGAACGTCAATTACAGAGGATTTTTTGAAATTTAATTCCCTGTCACCTATGCAGAGCAGGGGTTTGTATATGGCAAAATTGGTAAAATGTCACCTGACAATGTAACAGACGATTTTTTAAAATTTATGTCCCTGTCACCTATGCAGAGCAAGGGTTTAATCACGGCAAAAATGGTCAAATGTAACCGAAGAATGTAACAGACAAATTTGTGAATTTTTTTTACCTGTCTACTAGGTATAGCAGGGGTATATCACACCCAAAAATTTGTGAATTTCACCCAAATATGTAACAGACAAATTAGTGATTTTTTTTTACCTGTCTCCTAGGTATAGCAGGGGTATATCACAGCCAAAAATTGGTGAATTTTACCCAAAAAAGTAACACACAAATTAGTGTTGTTTTTTTTTACCTGTCTACTAAGGACAATCTGTCTAAAGCTCAACGTCAGAGTCTAAAATATCTCTCTAGACTTACTGATGTAGTGTTTAAACCCTCTCATAAAGGAGGAAATATTGTAGCGTGGCCCCATAGTCTTTATGAACTGGAGGCCTATAGACAACTCAATGAGAAGGAATGTTATAAGAAATTAACCTATAATCCTTTGCATTCATTTGAAGGTAGCCTGAATCAGATTTTAGATAAAGCTGTTGACAATCAGACAATATCTAAGGCCCTTCATGATGCCCTAATAGTCAAAGAACCCACGGTACCCACCTTATATCTTTTACCGAAGATTCACAAGAATGCCAAAAGGCCTCCTGGTAGGCCCATCATTTTGGGCAGAGGAAGCCTGACTGAAAAGGTAGGACAATACTTGGATTCTCAATTCAAAAATATTGTAACCAATCTTCCTTCGTACATCAAGGACAGTACAGATTTTCGACGGAAAATTAAGGGGATTCACTTTGGGGAGGATACATAGATGGTAACCTGCGATGTTGAGTCCCTATATACGAGCATCAGACATCAAGATGGGATTCTTTCTAGTACAAGAGAATCTAGATGCCAATAAGAGGGGATTTTTATTGGATCTTTTATCCTTTGTTCTGACGCACAATTTCTTTGCCTTTGGTGGGTCCTTCTACCTGCAGCTCCAGGGGACTGCGATTGGGGCACCTTGTGCGCCCTTGTATGCAAATTTGTTTCTTGGGCTGTGGGAGAGGGACCTGTTCCTGTCAGATCGGTGCATGTCGATGGACCGCACCATTTTTTGGGTGTCTGTACATCAACGATGTATTCATGATCTGGTAGGGAAGCTCATTTGAATTACATAATTTCTTTAAAATACTGAACAACAACTCCAAGAAAATTAAACTTACATGCAAATCTCACAAGAACTTTATTGAGTTTTTGGATGTCCAGTTGGAAAGGGGTATGGATGGCTCCATTCTAACGAATGTTTTTATGAAACCAACATCTGTTAATGCCTACTTACATGAATCTTTATCCCATCCTCCTCAGATGATTAACTCAATTCCGACTGGACAATTCTTGCGAGTTCGGAGGATATGTTCGATGGACCAGATGTTTGAACAACAAGCAAATGATTTGAAACAGAGGTTCACAAGCCGTGGGTATAGTCAACGTTCGATCAAAAAAGCATACAGAAGAGCAAGGACATGTTCTCGTCATGATCTCTTATTCTCAGAAAGACAGAAGTCAAGTCATAACAAGGCAAGATTCATTACGGGCTATCATTGCTGATGGTTCGAGATGAAGGACATTTTAAAAAGGTTTTGGCCGGTCCTGTTGACTGACCCTATTCTTACTAAATATGTATCTTCTGGTCCATTAGTAATGGTAAAACATTCAAAAAATCATCTTGTTCGTAGTCTTTTTTTCAAAACAAATTCCGCCTATGTTTCCAGGGATGAGTAACCTAAGGGTACGTGAACATGTTAAAGATATTACGTAAGCAACCGATGAGAAAGATCTGAATAATCTAAAACCTGTGGCTAGACATTTCAATCATGCTTGTAACCCCATGAGTTTGAAGGTTCAGGCGATTGATTGCATTTTGAAAAATATCCGAGGTGGAGATATATCAAAAAGATTGGCACAGCTTGAATGCAAGTGGATTTGGAAATTTAATACGTTATGTCCAAATAGTCTAAACGAATCTACCGTTTTTTCATCATATTCATAGGTTCATTGTAGGGTGATTCCGGGTCTCCACATCCAAGAAGGTCTTGCGGGGTTGATGCCATTCTGGAGGAGGAACAGCATGGGTAACCGTTCAATGTCTTTTTTGATTGTGAATGAACATGTTTTTGCACTCACACTTTATCCTCTATCATATTATATAGATGGACTGATCTTTGGATGTAGTGTCTGCTGTGTTTATCCTTCAGATGATGTTTCTTTTTAATCATGCTCTTTTTAATCATGTTTGTGTAATATGTGTAATCATGTAATAAAATGACATTAATTTATAAGCGTCTGGTAGTCATTTTTACCTGTCTACTAGGTAGAGCTGGGGTATATTACACCCAAAAATGTTTGAATTTCACCCGAAAATTTAACAAATTAGTGAAATTACATAAAATAAAATAAAATACATTTTTTACATTAGGGTACACTCCAAAAGAGTGTGAAATATCCAAAATGCAACAATGAGCAATTGCGCTGTAGTATAACAATGGTTGGCTAAGCCCAGTATGCATGTCTATTCTGCACAAGGTATGGACAAGTCCCGTGGGATCCATGCCTGGTTCATTTTAATGAACGTGAGCTTGTCCACATTGGCTGTGGACAGGCATCTGCTCTTGTCTGTGATAACGGCCCCTGCCATGCTAAACACACGTTCAGACAATACACTGGCTGCAGGGCAGGCCAGCACCTCCAAGGCTTAAAGGGCAATCTCAGGCCATGTGCCCAATTTGGAGACCTAGAAGTTGAAGGGGGGCAGACCCGTCATTCAGTACGTGTAGGCATGTGCATACATACTGCTCCACCATGTTTCTGAAATGCTGCCTCCTGCTAAGACGCTTGAGCTTGTTGTGGTGCGAGTTGACAAAGCTTTTCCACATTCCGGCCATGCTAACCCTGCCTTCTGAGGTGCTGGTGGTACCCCAGCTGCATTGGCAACCTCTTCCTCTGCCTTCGCCTTGTGCTTCCACTGTGCCCCCAGTGTCAGGTGGGAATGCCACCAGCAGTGTGTCTACCAGCGTGCACTTGTACTCTTGCACAAGTTAGAATGTGGGCAACTCGGCGGTCGTTGTGGAGACACTGCAGCATGTAATCACTCATGTGTGCCAGGCTGCCCAGAGGCAACAAAAAGGTGTCTTCTGTGGGAGGTGTATCGTCTGTGTCCTCTGTATCCCCCCTGCCATGCACCAGTGATGGCCATGAGCTGGTTTGGGTGCCACCCTGCTGTGAACACGGTTCCTCCTCCTTCATCTCCTCCTCATCCTCCACCTCGTCATCCTTCAAAACTGTTCCCTGGCTGGACAATTGTGTACCTTGGGTTTGTGGGTGCAGGAACCCACCCTCGGAGCCACTTGTGATTGACTGGCTGGAAACCCTATGAAATGATCCCTCTTCCTCCTCCTCCTCCTCCTCCTGTGCCACATCCTCTTCCATCATCGCCAGCAGCATTTTTTTCAAGGAGGCATAGTCATAGTAGTGGGATAGTAACGCTGAGAACGGCGTTATTGACACTGGCCATGTTGGTAAAGCAAAAAGGAACACAAGAATTGCATGGAGGCCCAGTCATTGGTGGTGATGAATGCTGCTGCTCGCACAGCCTGGCCAGCATGTGCAAGGTGGAGAGCGGGAAGGCCCAAGTTACGCTGCAGCACTAACAGGCAAGCAGCAGCAGGGTGAGAATGCTGAAAGAGCGTAAAGATGGCCCGCACTTTCTGCAGATTTCGCCCATTATCGCACACCACCAGGCGGGGCTTGAGGCTCACTGGCACCAACCACTCATCAGTCTGTTGTTCAAGGTCCGTCCACAGCTCCTGCGCGGTGTGGGGTTTGTCCCCCAAACAGATACGTTTTAAAACTGCCTTCTGTCATTTAGCCCTGTCTGTGCTGAAGTTGGTGGTGAAGATGTTACGCTGACCGGAAGAGGAGGCGGTAGAGGATGAGGAAGCGGAGTAGGAGGAGGATGCAACAGGAGGTAAAGAGATGCGCCCTTCATTCCTCGTGGTGGAAGGACATGCGCCAAACTGCTATCTGCCAATGCATTTACCCAGTGTGCTGTTAGGGAGATATAATGTCCTTGACCGTGCTTACTGGTCCACGTATCCGTAGTTAGGTGGACCTTGCCACAGATGGCGTTGCGCAGTGCACACCTGATTTTGTCCCCCACTTGGTTTTGCAGGGAAGGTATGGCTCGCCTGGAAAAGTAGAGGCGGCTGGGCACGACATACTGTGGGACAGCTACCCCCATAAGGCTTTTAAAACTCTCCGTCTCCACCAGCATTTCAAAGGCCAGTAATTTTGAAATGCTGGCATTCAGGGCCAGGGATCGCGGGTGGGTAGGGTGTACTTCCTCTTCCGCTCCAGTGTTTGGGATATGGAGAGCTGAACGCTTCCATGGGACATTGTGGAGATGCTTGGTGACCTAGGTGTTTGCGCGGTGGCAGGTGCCACAGTTACTCCAGAGGTGCATGAAGAGGCCGAGACTGCAGCAGAAAAGGAAGCAGGAGTAACCTTTCTTGGTTTTTGAGGTGTCTACTCCACTGCAGCTCGTGGTTTGCACTTAGATGCCTGGTCATGCAGGTTGTGCTCAGGTTGAAAACATTTATGCCTCGCTTCAGGCTCTGATTGCACAGGGTGCAAACCACTCCTGTCTTGTCGTCAGCATATTGTCTGAAGAACTGCCACGCCATGGAACTCCTTGGAGTTGGCTTTGGTGTGCTTGGTCCCTTGCTGCGGTGGGCAGTAGCAGGCGTACTGTCTAGGGAATGGCTTTTCCGCTTTTGCACCCTGCTCCCTCTTCTGCTGTGTTAGTGACTCTGTGTGACCACCGCATCTTCCGCCGAACTACACAGGTCAGTCGCAGGACCTCATTGTCCTCCACATCATCTTCCACCCAGTCTTCACCCTGCCCTCCTTGTCGGTCTGCACACTGCAGAAAGCCACAGCTGTTGGCACCTGTGTATTGTCATCATCAGATACGTGCTGTGGTGGTCCTCCCATGTACTCATCTTGAAACATAAGTGGTTCGGCATCGATGCACTCAATCTATTCCACTTCTGGGGCAGGGCTATGTGGATGGCCCTGGGAAACCCAGGCTCATCAAAAAGCAGAAGAGACTGCTGCATGACTTGGGGCTTAGACTGCTTGGCTGATTCTCCTCATTCTCCGCAAATTTAGGATCTTGCCCAAAATTATTTATTTTTTTTGTAACAGAAGATAACAGCAGTATCTAACGCATGTATTTCACACTGACAGATGCAGCAATGGCTGCAAATTTAATATTTTTCCCAAAATGGGTGTTTTCTTTAATAACAGAAGATAACAGTAGCATCTAACACATGTTTTTCACACTGACAGATGCAGCAAAGGCTGCAAATTTAGTATTTGGCCCAAAATGGGTGTTTTTTTTAATAACAGAAGATAACAGCAGTATCTAACACGTGTTTTTCACACTGACAGATGCATCAAAGCCTTCAAATTTTGTATTTTTCCCAAAATGTTTATTTTTTTTTAAATAACAGAAGAGAACAGCAGTATCTAACACATGTATTTCACACTGACAGAAGCAGCAAAAGCTGCAAATTTTGTTTTTGGCCCAAAATGGGTGTTTTTTAATAACAGAAGATAACAGCAGTAGCTAACACGTGTATTTCACACTGATAGATGCAGCAAGGGCTTTAAAATTTTGTATTTTGCCGAAAAAGGGTGTTCCCAGAAAATGATTGCAGTATTTCAAGCTAAAATTGCACACTGACAAATGCTGCATAGGCCCCTGATGGAGAATATTGCCAAAAATGGGTGCTTTTTTAAATCCAGAAATTATTGCTGCATTTTAAACTTGTATTCAACAATGACAGATGCAGCAAACGCCGCAAAATTTGGATTTTGCCGTAAATGGGTGTGTTTTTTTTAAATAATAGAATATGACAGCAGTATATAATGCTTGTATTTCACACTGACAGATGCAGCAAGGGCTGCAAAATTTTGTATTTTGCCCAAACAAGGTGTTTTTTAAAACCCAGAAAATGATTGCAGTATTTCAAGCTTAAATTGCACACTGAGAAAATCTGCAAAGGCTGCAGATGTAGGGTCTTGCCAAAAATTGGTGATTTTTTTTTAAACCCAGAATATAATTGCAGTATTTCAAGCTTCTATTTGAGTGTCACAAATGCACATATGCTGTGCTGGGCTCAGGGCAGGGTAAAAAGATTGTGCACTGCACCCACAAAACAAAATCTAGGTAGATCGCTGAGTTAGCAAGCACTTCAGATTAAAGTTTCTTTCCTATTCTTTCCCTCACAGCAGCAGCATCGTATCCCTACACTAATCAGAGCAGAGTGACATGCAGCGCTACGTGACTCCAGCTTATATAGAGGCTGGGTCACATGCTGCACTGGCCAATCACAGCCATGCCATTAGTAGGCATGGCTGTGATGGCTTCTAAGAGCACACAAGTTAAACGCTTGTTGATTGGCTGCTGTGCAGCCTTTCAAAAAGTGCCATTAAATCGCTGAACACCGAACCCGAACTTTTACTGAAAAGTTCGGGTTCGGGGTCCAAAAATCTTAAAGTTCGGTAGGAACAACCCTAGCCGCAAATGTATTATTTTGCCCAAAATGGGTGTTTTCACGGTCACAAATGCAACAAAGGCCCCAGATGTAGGGTCTTGCAACCCAGTATATAATTGCAGTATTTAAAGCTTGTATTTCACTGTCAGAAATGCAGCAAAGGCGGCAAATGTATTATCTTGCCCAAAATGTTTTTTTTTGTTTTTTTAAACCCAGTATATAATTGCAGTATTTAAAGCTTGTATTTCACTGTGACAAATGCAGCAAAGGCCCCAGATGTAGGGTCTTGCAAAAATTGGGTGTTTTTTTTAAAACCCAGAATATAATTGCAGTATTTAAAGCTTGTATTTCACTGTGATAAATGCAGCAAAGGCCCCAGATGTAGGGTATTGCAAAGATTTGGTGTTTTTTTAAAACCTAGAATATAACTGCAGTAGTTAAAGCTTGTATTTCACTGTGATAAATGCAACAAAGGCCCCAAATGTAGAGTACTGCACAAAATTGGTGTTTTTTTAAACTAAGAATATAACTGCAGTATTTTAACTTTGTATTTGACTGTTACAAATGCAACAAATTATTTTTCCCAAAATAGGTGTTTTTTTCAACCAAGTATATAATTGCAGAATTTAAAGCTTGTATTTCATTGTAACAAATGCAACAAAGGCCCTAGATGTAGGGTCTTGCAAAAAATTGGTGTTTTTTTCAGCCCAGTATATAATCACAGTATTTAAAGCTTGTATTTCACTGTCACAAATGCAACAAAGGCCGCAAATGTATTATCTTGCCCAAAATTTGTGTTTTTTTTAAACCAGAACATAACAGCAGTATCTAATGCTTGTATTGGACTGTCAGAAATGCAGCAAAGGCCGCAAATGTATTAACTTGCCCAAAATGGGTGTTTAAAAAAATAAATAAATATAGAATTGCAGTATTTAAAGCTTGTATTTCACAGTGACAAATACAGCAAAGGCCCCAGATGTAGAGTCTTGCAAAAAAAAAAATTGTGTTTTTTTAAACCCAGAATATAATTGCAGTATTTAAAGCTTGTATTTGACTGTCACGAAATCAGCAAAGACCGCAAATGTATTATCTTGCCCAAAATTTTAGTTTTTTTTAAAATCCAGAACATAACAGCAATATCTAATGCTTGTATTGGACTGTCAGAAATGTAGCAAAGGCCGCAAATGTATTAACTTGCCCAAAATGGATGTTTTTTTAAAACCAAAATATAATTGTAGTATTTAAAGCTTGTATTTCACAGTGACAAATACAGCAAAGGCCCAGGATGTAGAGTCTTGCAAAAAAATTGTGTTTTTTTAAACCCAGAATATAATTGCAGTATTTAAAGCTTGTATTGCACTGTGACAAATACAGAAAAGGCCCCAGATGTAGGGTTTTGCAAAAAATGTAAGTTTTTTTAAACTCTAAATATAACTGCAGAATTTACAAATGCACATATGCTGTGCTGGTGCACTGAACTTGCACAAAAAGGCTGCCAACTCCCACCTAACTAATAGACGGATAAAAGTTCTTTTTCTGTGTCACTGGGCTCAGGGCAGGGTAAAAAAATGCACCCACAAAACAAAATCACTGTAGATCACTGAGTTAACAAGCACTTTCGATAACAGATTCTTTCCTATTCTCTCCATCACAGCAGCAGAATCCTATTCCTACACTAGTAAGAACAGAGTGACATGCATCCCTACGTGACTCCAGCTTATATAGAGGCTGGGTCACATGCTGAACTGGCCAATCACAGCCATGCCATTAGTAGGCAAGGCTCAGGTGGCTTCTGAGGGCACAAGAGTTAAACGCTTGATGATTGGCTGCTCTGCAGCCTTTCAAAAAGCGCCATTAAATCGCCGAACATCGAACTCGAACCCAAACTTTTACTGAAAAGTTTGGGTTTGGGTCCAGGGTCCAAAAATCTTAAAGTTTGGTACGAACCATAACTTCACAGTTCGGGTTCGCTCAACCCTACTCACGAATATACAAAAGACTCAGCACTCCTCTCTTTATGTCAAAAGCAGCTTTTGTCTCTGGAAGAGAGATCTGAAGATTTCCCTTTCTACATCTGAACAGTCCAAGCTCTTTTTAATATCACACACCTCGTTAAGATCTGTGCGTATACAGGAGAATGCATACAAAATTCTCACAAGATGGTACAAAACCCCATATATCACGTCTAGATATAATAGCTTGTATTCTGATGTTTGTTGGCGGTGTGGGAAAGAGAGGGAAACTTTCTTCTATGTTTGGTGGTCCTGCCGACCTATTCTAAACTGGTGGGGAGAAGTTTTCTGGAAAAGTAATGCTATATGTAGAACATCCATCTCCTCCTCCCCCCAACTGGCTCTGTTGGGCCTTTCTTTATCAAACCAGACCCCTAATGTTCCAACCTTATTCCACAACCTTCTTATGACGGCCGTCTTCTCATACCACGCTACTGGTTGTCAACTAAACTTCCCTCACATGAGCATTGCATAGAGAAAAAAGATGCATTACATAGATTTGAAGAAATAGCAGCTTGGGAAGTTCGTACAATTCCTAGATTCAGGGCTAGGTGGAGGGACTGTGAGGTTAACAGAAACTTTAAACATTAGTAATGCATTGTTACCTTAGAAGTCAATTGTTCTTACTGTGTATTCAGCTCATTATGTATATGAAATTGCTCTTACCATGTATTCAGCTCACTATGTATATGACATTGTTCCCACCATGTAGTCAGCTCATTATGTATATGACATTGTTCCCACCATGTATTCAGCTCATTATGTAACTGACATTGTTCTTACCGTGTATTCAGCTAATTATGTACAGTACAGACCAAAAGTTTGGACGCACCTTCTCATTCAAAGAGTTTTCTTTATTTTCGTGACTATGAAAATTGTAGATTCACACTGAAGGCATCAAAACTATGAATTAACACATGTGGAATTATATGTCATATTCTAGGTTCTTCAAAGTAGCCACCTTTTGCTTTGATTACTGCTTTGCACACTCTTGGCATTCTCTTGATAAGCTTCAAGAGGTAGTCACCTGAAATGGTTTTCACTTCACAGGTGTGCCCTGTCAGGTTTAATAAGTGGGATTTCTTGCCTTATAAATGGGGTTGGGACCATCAGTTGCATTGTGGAGAAGTCAGGTGGATACACAGCTGATAGTCCTACTGAATAGACTGTTAGAATTTATATTATGACAAGAAAAAAGCAGCTAAGTAAAGAAAAATAAGTGGCCATCATTACTTTAAGAAATGAAGGTCAGTCAATCCGAAAAATTGGGAAAACTTTGAAAGTGTCCCCAAGTGCAGTCACAAGAACCATCAAGCGCTACAAAGAAACTGGCTCACATGCGGACCACCCCAGGAAAGGAAGACCAAGAGTCACCTCTGCTGCGGAGGATAAGTTCATCACCAGCCTCAGAAATCGCAGGTTACCAGCAGCTCAGATTAGAGACCAGGTCAATGCCACACAGAGCTCTAGCAGCAGACACATCTCTAGAACAACTGTTAAGAGGAGACTGTGTGAATCAGGCCTTCATGGTAGAATATCTGCTAGGAAACCACTGCTAAGGACAGGCACCAAGCAGAAGAGACTTGTTTGGGCTAAAGAACACAAGGAATGGACATTAGACCAGTGGAAATCTGTGCTTTGGTCTGATGAGTCCAAATTTGAAATGTTTGGTTCCAACCACTGTGTCTTTGTGCGACACAGAAAAGGTGAACGGATGGACTCTACATACCTGGTTCCATCCGTGAAGCATGGAGGAGGAGGTGTGATGGTGTGGGGGTGCTTTGCTGGTGACACTGTTGGGGATTTATTCAAAATTGAAGGCATACTGAACCAGCATGGCTACCACAGCATCTTGCAGCGGCATGCTATTCCATCTGGTTTGCGTTTAGTTGGACCATCAATTATTTTTCAACAGGACAATGACCCCAAACACACCTCCAGGCTGTGTAAGGGCTATTTGACCATGAAGGAGAGTGATGGGGTGCTGCACCAGATGACTTGGCCTCCACAGTCACCGGACCTGAACCCAATCGAGATGGTTTGGGGTGAGCTGGACCGCAGAGTGAAGGCAAAAGGGCCAACAAGTGCTAAGCATCTCTGGGAACTCCTTCAAGACTGTAGGAAAACCATTTCCGGTGACTACCTCTTGAAGCTCATCAAGAGAATGCCAAAAGTGTGCAAAACAGTAATCAAAGCAAAAGGTGGCTACTTTGAAAAACCTAGAATGTGACATATTTTCAGTTGATTCACACTTTTTTGTTATGTATATAATTCCACATGTGTTAATTCATAGTTTTGATGCCTTCAGTGTGAATCTACAATTTTCATAGTCATGAAAATAAAGAAAACTCTTTGAATGAGAAGGTGTGTCCAAACTTTTGGTCTGTACTGTATATGATATCTACAGTACTATACTGTTTATGTATATTATCCATGTACAGTCTTTATTGTTGATACTGTACAGTCGTGGCCAAAAGTTTTGAGAATTACATAAATATTGGAAATTGGAAAAGTTGGTGCTTAAGTTTTTTTAATAGCAATTTGCATATAGTCCAGAATGTTATGAAGAGTGATCAGATGAATTGCATAGTCCTTCTTTGCCATCAAAATTTACTTAATCCCCTAAAAAACCTTTCCACTGCATTTCATTGCTGTCCTTAAAGGACCTGCTGAGATCATTTCAGTAATCATCTTGTTAACTCAGGTGAGAATGTTGATGAACACAAAGCTGGAGATCATTATGTCAGGCTGATTGGGTTAAAATGGCAGACTTGACCTGTTAATATGAGGGTTATGCTTGAAATCATTGCTCTTCCATTGTTAACCATGGTGACCTGCAAAGAAACGCGTGCAGCCATCATTGTGTTGCATAAAAATGGCTTCACAGGCAAGGATATTGTGGCTACTAAGATTGCACCTCAATCAACAATTTATAGGATCATCAAGAACTTCAAGGAAAGAGGTTCAATTCTTGTTAAGAAGGCTTCAGGGCGTCCAGGAAAGTCCAGCAAGCGCCAAGATCGTCTCCTAAAGAGGATTCAGCTGCAGGATCGGAGTGCCACCAGTGCAGAGCTTGCTCAGGAATGGCAGCAGGCAGGTGTGAGCGCATCTGCACGCACAGTGAGGCGAAGACTTTTGGAAGATGGCCTGGTGTCAAAAAGGGCCGCAAAGAGAGTATTTGGATATGTATCTGACTGGAACCCCTTGCCTCTGCTTTACCAAACAAACCCCAGCTCCTTATCACACTCAGCTTGCTGATGGTGCTAGGTGTTATAGGTGACACAGATACAGACAAATTGATTGTTCGCGTGTTGGGAGGTTGAACAGGAATGTACTTACTGTTGATGTTCATAACTTGTGTATTAGCCCTTAGGAGTCAAATGCTGACACTTACCTCCCTCTACCAAGCTTTAGACAAGCAGCCAGTTATGCCTGAAGTTAGCTAATCCCAATATAACAAGCACAATATACTCTCACCCTGGCCCCTGGCCCTCTCTTTCTCCTAACTATAAAATACTTTGGATTATGTCCAACAATTGTACTTCTGACTACAAGATCTGGAAGTAAAGTAAAGTAATAGTTTAAAGTCACCAAATTTTGTATTATACACCATGGCTGTGATGTCTAGGTACCATGTACGGGCTAGATATATACTTGTGTTCTCCCCCCCCTGCTATCTACACGCATAACTGTTTGCTCCGGTTCTGATAACACACCTCTTAGAACTAGTGCTTGTTACTTCTTTCTTTCTTCTACCTACCTCTTTTTCATATATCTCTTTTCTTACTCACTCTCTCCCTTTTCTTTAACCCCCCTCCCCCCACACACCTCTTTCCTCTCGTAGATATCTCTATTAGGCTCACAAAAGCCTCATAAGGAGACCTTACAGATTGCAATTCTCCTTTAGTAGCAAACTTCTTACGTACTGAGATGACTGATATACAGGTCACGACATTCAATGTCAAAGGTTTAAATTCGCCGCAGAAACAAGGTCAAGTCATGTTAGCTCTCAGAAAATTAGGTTCACAGATAGTGTTCCTTCAGGAGACTCACCTTCGCCAGAAGAAAATGCCAAAGATGCCTAAGCGTCCGTTTGCTCATTGGTTTCATAGTGTCCAACCAACTTCAGCCTCTAAAGGGGTAGCCATAGCGATCCACCAGTCCATCCCGTTCACGGTAATGCAGCAACACACAGACGCGGAGGGTCGCCTTCTCTTTGTCAAAGGTTTAATAGCAGATCGTAAGTTCACTCTAGCAAATCTTTATGTCCCAAATAAGTCTCCTGTTCAATGGCTTTTACAAGCCTTAGACACACTTAAACTTTTTGCTGAAGGGCAGATAATTTTAGGGGCAGACTTAAACCTAGTCTTAAACCCTGCCGTAGATTCATCCTCAACTAAATCCCAGGTGACGCAAAGGCTTCTAAGTAAACTCCACAAGAAACTTCAGGGCCTACGTCTGATAGACGTCTGGAGAAGCCTTCACCCCACCGATAAAGACTTCTCCTTTTATTCAATTCCCCATAAGACTTATCAACGTCTAGATCATGTCTTAACCTCTGCATCTCTTCTTCCCTTTTTCAGGAAGGCAGACATTGGCACTATCACCTTGTCTGATCATGCTCCATGCTGTGCGACCTTCACCCTCACCTCTCTACCAAAAAGAGACTGGAACTGGAAGCTAAACGAATCTCTGCTGTATAACCAACTCCACTTAGACCAGGTCAGAGCTCAACTTATAGAGTACTTTGCGCTTAACTCCTCCACACACAGCTCACAACCTATTGTATGGGAGGCCCATAAGGCTTTTGTTAGAGCGTGCTTTATCTCTTTAGGCTCTAGAGTAAAAAAGGAACAGCAAAAAGGTGTCGACACACTTCTAGCAGAAATAGCGACAATTGAAAGGAAGCATAAAGCTTCACTGTGCAATGATCACCAAAAAACCCTGACAGACCTTAGGCTAAAATTGCGAGACCTTCTTGGTGATAGAGTAGCAAAGCAAATGTTGAACTTCCAGCATAAGGTCTACTCACATGGAGAGAAAGGAGGTAAACTGATGTCATCATTGCTTAAAAAAGCCAGAAATATCACCCACATTTCTGCAATTAATCAGCCAAATGGTAACCTGACTAAAGACACCCCAGAAATAGCAAATGCCTTTAAAGAGTTTTATTCAAAACTATACAACCTAAATCAAGCTGGGGCTCCAGAAGAGGAACTTCAGAGGGAGTGCCGTATAAAAACTTTCTTAGAATCCCTTCATCTCCCGTCCATAACGCCAGAGGAATCAAATCACCTTGTTAGACCAATATTAACTGAAGAAATATGTAGCACCCTAAATACCTTCCCCCCGGGGAAGAGCCCGGGACCTGATGGCTTGCCTCTAATATACTATAAAAAGTTTCAAGACATCCTCATCCCCAAATTCACAGACGTATGTAACGCGCTCATGCAGGGACACTCCCTACCTAAGCAGACACTTGAATCCCACGTCACCTTAATACCTAAGGAGGGTAAAGACCCCCTGAACTGCGGCAGCTATCGCCCGATTTCCCTCTTGAACTTGGATTTAAAATTATGGGCCAAGATTTTAGCCTGCAGACTAAGTAAGTTGCTACCTGGCTTGATAGGACAGGAACAGTCTGGTTTTGTTCAGGGCCGGGAGGGAAAAGACAACTCCCGCAGGATATTCCATGCTATACACCTGGCACATAATAAGAAGATACCCTTAGCCCTGTTAAGTATCGACGCTGAAAAAGCGTTTGACAGGGTTAACTGGTTGTACATGAAACAGACGCTACAACGTTTCGCCTTTCCGGAAGTTTTTATAAGAGCAATATTCACGCTATATAAAAACCCATATGCCAGGTTGAAGGTGAACGGCACGCTTTCTCCATCCTTTGACTTAACTAATGGAACCAGGCAGGGATGTCCCCTGTCCCCCTCACTGTTCATCCTAGTAGCAGAGTCACTCCTACAACTGGTCAGACAATCTCCTGATATCCAGGGAATTAAATATGACGAGAGAGAACTAAAATGTACCGCGTTTGCGGATGATTTATTGTTTCTGATAACCAGAGAAGGGATTGACCACGCTGATAGAGAAAATAGAGGAATATAGTTCTTTATCAGATTTCAAAGTTAATCACTCGAAATCAGAGATAATGAATGTCTCTTTACCCAATTCCAAGATTGCCCCCTTGAAAGCTCGACTCCCATTTCAGTGGACCAAAGGGCCAATTAAATACTTAGGTGTTTCAATACCGAGTAGCACCCGCGACTTATATCAGTATAACTACATTCCACTTTTGAAGGTCATCCAAAACTTGCTACACACCTATAACCTCCCCTATCTCTCTTGGATGGGAAGGAAAAATGTCCTGAAAGCGTACGTAATGCCGAAAGTCCTATATACCATGCAATTGGTACCGATCTGGCTCCCTAAGTCTTACCTGCAGAGTATTAGGAGTATGTTTTCCAGGTTCTTATGGAATGGTAGAAGGCCTAGGATATCACACGAAATACTAACTAGACATAAGGAGAAAGGAGGACTGGGGCTACCAGATATATCCAGATATTACAAAGCGATACAGCTTAACAGGTGGCTTGAAATGGTTGATCCCAAAAGACAACCAGATGTCCAAGCAATATGTAGCCATAGTGTAGGAAAAGGTTTCCAGAAACATTTGTGGCTGCCAGATAGAAACATACATAATGACAAAACAATGGATCCTTTGACGTGTAGCCTCAGTAAGATCTGGAAAGAACTGAAAGAGAAACTGGCCCCTGACCCATCCCCTTTGCTCCCAGTGAACCTGCTACCAGATCTCCTAAATCATGACAACTTAGGAAATCTGCATTTATGGAATTCCCTAACATCAGTCAAATTAGGTGAAATCACTCCAAATATGGAATCCTCTATCTTGGCTGCCCTCCCGCGCTCGACCATTGAATCCCCAGGTTTTTTTCCTAGCGAAATCTCATATCAAAGCTGTGTGTGGGGAGTTGACAGTGAAGTACCCTTCCCAGAGGTCCTTAACTGAGTTTGAAAAACTGGTGTTGTCGCCTCTCTCTTCTGCTAAGAAAGTGTCGAAGCTCTACCCGGTGGTTGGAGGGGAGGGTGATCAGTCGAAACCTCAATATATTAAAGATTGGGAGAAGGAGCTGAACAAGGTGTTGCAGAGGTAGGACAAATATTAAAGAACTCTCATGGTTTCTCTCGTTGCTCCCGGTTGCAGGAGAACCACTTTAAGCTTCTTTCAAGGTGGTATAAAACGCCCAAATTCCTGTACAAAAGAGGCCTGGCCCCTACCAGTGAGTGCTGGAGATGCGGTAATGGGGTAGGCTCCCTCTCGCACATCTGGTGGAATTGTCAGAAAATCAAGACCTATTGGAGTGAAACAGAATCAATAGTCAGAAAACTTACATCCCCCAGTTTTAAGCTCACCTTAGAAATGGTGGCACTTGCACTCCCGACGCCTCAATATTCCCCTTCCAAGAAGAATCTGGTCTCACACGTCATAGCGGTAGCAAAAGCATTGATCCCCCTGCACTGGCTTGATGCTAACCCCCCTTCCATACAAGAGATGATAGCTAAGATGGCTCAAATTTGTAAGTTTGAAGAAATGTCCAGTTGGATTGAGAGGACACATGATAAGTACGAAAAACTATGGAGCTCTTGGAGATCTCTGGTGAAGGTGAGTTCTGAGTCCTGACCGACGTTTACTTTAACGCTAGGATTTGAATAGCGATATCCCTGTCCTTTCCCCCTCCCCCCTCCCTCTTCCTTACACCTTTCTTTCTTTTCCCCACATTTACCTTATTCTTTCTTCTATTCTCTCTCCTCTAACTATTCTATCTATTACTATATTCGGCATACAAAGTCTTGATAAGAGGCGTTCTGGATACTCTGTAGAGAAGAATGTGTACGATTTTATACGTCTCCCAGAGTATGGAGAGAAGACAACTCTCCTTGCTGATAATATAACAGACTCTTGTATGCACATGCATTTGTAATTGAATTACATGTTTTGATTGCAAAGATATGACTTTATAATATGTATCGTTAATGCATATTTCTCTTTTGTCATATCAATGCATATATGTTGCTTACTCTATAAAAATGAAAATAAAGAATTTATAAAAAAAAAAAAAAAAAAAGGGCCGCAAAGAAGCCACTTCTCTCCAAAAAAAACATCAGGGACAGATTTATATTCTGCAGAAAATATGGTGAATGGACTGCTGAGGACTGGGGCAAAGTCATATTCTCTGATGACGCCTCTTTCCGATTGTTTGGGGCAACAGGAAAAAGGCTTGTCCAGAGAAGAAAAGGTGAGCGATACCATCCATCCTGTGTCATGTCAACAGTAAGGCATCCTGAGAACATTCATGTGTGGTTTGCTTCTCATCCAAGGGAGTGGGCTCACTCACATTTTTGCCCCAAAACACAGGCATGAATAAAGAATGGTACCAAAACAACCTCCAACAGCAACTTCTTCCAACAATCCAACAACAGTTTGGTGAATAAAAATGCATTTTCCAGCATGATGGAGCACCGTACTATAGTGGCTCGGGGACCAAAACATTGACATTTTGGGTCCATGGCCTGGAAACTCCCCAGATCTTAATCCCATTGAGAACTTGTGGTCAATCCTCAAGAGGCGGGTGGACAAACAAAAACCCACTAATTCTGACAAACTCCAAGAAGTGATTATGAAAGAATGGGTTACTATCAGTCAGGAATTGGCCCAGAAGTTGATTGAGAGCATGCCCAGTCGAATTGCAGAGGTCCTTAAAAAGAAGGGCCAACACTGCAAATACTCTTTGACTCTTTGCATAAATGTCATGTTATTGTCGATAAAAGCCTTTGAAACGTATGAAGTGAGTGTAATTATATTTCACTACATTACAGAAACAACTGAAACAAAGATCTAAAAGCAGTTTAGCAGCAAACTTTTTGTGTCCTTTTCAAAACTTTTGGCTACGACTGTACAATATGTTTACATTGTATGCGTATTCTCATAAGCTCTCAATAAAGCTTATAACAAAAAAAAAGTACGACTCCACTTACTGGTTTAGGTTCTGCTCCATGTCTGGCTACTGCTGGGTGGTTTCTTCAGTAGGCTGGTGAAGAAAAGTGCTTATCAGAGACTCAAGACTTAAGATTCTGCTGATGGAGCTGGTGTTGCTCCTGCCCCCCACCCCCCTCCAGCAGTCATGGCAACTCAGCATTTATCTGGCCATTTGCACAAGGGACTTCGGGGGACTTCCTGCCTCTATCTTCATTGTATACTGGCATGGTATCTTTGCCATCGCTCTCTAGCTCCTCATGTTACTCCAGCTCCTCTCCTGTCACTTGGGCAGAAAAAACACCTATTTCTGTATAGTATTCATGGGTGTTTATTTCCTCCTCCTCATTATCATTCTCCTCCTGTTTCAGTTCAGACTTCACAGGGCTCAGGTGGTCGTGAGATGTAGGCTCCATGTCTTCTGTACCCTCGCCAGTGAAATTTATCAGCATCCCCTCTAGGACATAAAGGAGTGGAATGACATAAATCATCCTGTAGTTCTGATGACTTATAAATAAAGTGGCCTCCTCAAAGGGTCTGAACAAATGGCAGATGGGACGCATGAAGCTTCTGGTATCTAACATCTAATTTACATCAGGGAGTAGTCCTGTTCGCCTGCATCTTCAAGAAATCGGTCATAGGCTTCCTCTGCTCATACAATTGGTCAAACATGTGGAGTGTGGAGTTCCAACGTGTGGAAACGATGCATATGAGGTGATGGAGAGGAAAGGAACACTATTCTGCCTTTGCAGGTCAACTAGGGTATGTTTTGCAGGGTAAGAGTGGCTGAAGTGTGTGCACAGTTTCCTGGACATTTTCTATAGCTCTATTAGTTCAGTGGAAGGATTCAGTAACTGGTTGAAACACAGATTGAAGACATGCGCCATGGAGGGTGCATGGGTCAGCCCTCTCTGGTGCAGCACAGACAGGAAAAAGAAAGTACTGTAGTACCAACAAATTAGCCAGGTGCACGTTCAGCTTTTGCACCGTTGGATGAGTGCATGCATACATGCGTCATGCTGTACCACTACATTACTGTGACAGTTTTCCCAGGCCACTTTATGGTAATGCTCCATGTGTTGATGCAGAGCTGCTTCACCTTCTGTTCTCACATCCTGCATACCGCAACGCTAACATCCTCCAGCAACAAAGATTTCCGACACTGCCGATTATGCCATTTTATCCCCACCACAGCCTGCACTGCTCTGCAGTCCCCTTATGCTTTCCCTACAGTGTCTAAAAACTCTCTCTACAATCTCCATACACTGTCCCTTCACAGTCCCTGCATTGTCCCTATCTAATATTCTACAATTAAAAGCTTTCTGAAACACTGTTCCTATCACTTGCCATGGCTCTCCCTATGGTCAGCTCACAGTGAAATGGGGGTGAACACGCTGGATGAGGCTTTCATAGGGCTGTGGCATCACAGGAGATGGCTATCGGTGGATTAGTTGGCTGCATAACATTATGAGTGATCTATTGTTCCCAAGCTTCCTACTTTCACATTTATGAAATCAGATATGTCAGTTTTATGTTGTAAAAAAGTTGCAGATTTAGCGACATATCATGATCCTCGACACTTTTCACAGTGGTCTGTTTAAGAGCTAAAAGTGAGATTAGACCTGGATTATGGCTTATTTACTATGTACGGCTTTTACACTAATATACAAAATGGCTCTATAAGAGTCCAAACTTTGTATATCAGGATAAATCTACCTCACCAAATAAAACATATACACAGTTTTCATTACAAATATATCCTTTATTAATCTTTACAAATAACATTAAAATATCAGTAGCAACAGCAATCATGTAATACTAGAACTACACAGGGCATGCAACACCTATAATCACAATGTATAGGTTCCCTTTTGCAGTAACATAGCGAAGACCAAAATCCCACAGCCCAAGCAATATGGCTATATTTAGCTACCAAATAAAGTGCCTAGTGCAAAAAACATATATGAAAGCCAAAACGCATAAGGGAATGCACAATGCAAATATCTTAATACCAACCAGTGTAGTTCAAGCAAAAGTCGAAAAAAGTCACAAACCACGCTAGTGGTCTACTTTCATACCTAAAGGTGTAAACCACATTACACTCATGTCACACATATTATTAAGGTGCATCAGTTCATAAATTTGGTGCAGGCACACAAAGAAAAGCCAGACTTAAAAATGTCATAAAAACAACATTAAATGATAAAAGACCCCCTTTGTATTTATTCCATTATATTTTGCGCTAAGTTCCTTTTATAAGGATTATCTATTTTTGCTGTATTTTGTGATATTGCTGAATGGTTGTTAAAGAATGAAACAAGTATGTATACGTGAACTATACAAAAACAGAACATCCATTTTTTAATTCAAGCCATTAATGTCTACAGGATAAAAATTGTATCAATGCAAATCTACTGGAACAAGCAGCCTATTGAAAAAAAAAAATCCACTGTGCAGAACGCTGGAACTACACAACAATCTTGGCTGATGCATCAGTCGCAAAACCCAAAATTGCTCTGTAACAGTGCAGCAATTGAACTGAATTGAATTTGAATTAGCCCTAATTCCTATATTCCATTTTTTTCAATCTATAGAGACTTCTCTTACTATTTGGGTATTCATTTCAGAGAGACAATTAATAAGGTCATGGTCTAAATATAAAACCTATTTGTAGAAGAATATTAGTTAATTGGTTTCTACATATAACCTAAGATATACCTATTTATGAATATATCTGCAAAATAGATGCTTAAATGTATTATCCCAATGGTAGTTTTGTGAGTAATCAGTTGCTGAAAATAATAGCATTTGTTTATTATGCTCTGATCTATTATCCTCTCAGAGCAGACTCTAAAATAATGAAAATAAAACACACAAAATAAAATGGTTTTCCCCTGAAAGATAAAGCCATATGATTGACTATCTGTAAATGTTGTTAAGAAACACTAACAAAGAAATGTAAAACAGGATTCTTGAACTGCAACAGCTTGTAAAATCTTGTTAAGCCATGTTAAAAAGGACACTAATGTTCCCCTTTAGAAAATACAGTTTCTTATTTATTGCTTATTTTCCCAAGCTATACTCAACACATTTTTTTTATCTTCTCCATTTCCCTCTTTCAGAGCCTACAGCACTCATTGAACTCTTGGCAATTAGTGTAATTGAAATTTATTGACAATACAGCCGTCTGCTGAAGCCTCATTGTTCTGAGTGCTTAGTGTGCAGCACCATTGAGTACTGCTATGGCAGTGTCAGACAGCTCATACCTCGCTCAATTACATCAATGGCCCAGTGTCTGCCAAGCATTCCTTTGGGGGTATGAATGTTACTCAGTGATAAGAGCTTTTCAAAATAGAATCCCTGAGCCCCATCACTGGTGGGAAATGGGAATGAAATATGTATTTCTGTAGTGTGGAAAATTAATGTAATTGGCTTCGTCAAGAAGCTTTGACAAGATGACCCATATGAAATCTGAGTAGCACATATGCCTCAATACGATTATGTATGTCTCAAATCTTTCCCCACCTTTCAGGCTGGAATAACATTTATATTTGCAATTGTCTGACAATTTAGGCTGATAATATCAAACATTTTGTTTGCTTCTAAAAATGTTTTTATAAGGTACTTTTAACTTCACAGCAACCAAACTTGGAGGATCATGCTTAGATTATGTGGTGTTATGCAGAGTCCTTACATAAAGTGAATGTATATTTAAAGAAAATACATCTGATGCAATTAAACTAATGTTTGCTAAATAAGTATTTCTTTGTAATGTTTTGGGATAAATATACTTATAGTTATGCAATATTAACTACTTTAGATTTTTCTTTTAACAAAGGGGAATAAAAGATTAAAAGGGACCACAGTGCTGAATCAGCTCTGTGTCACTTTCAGAGTTTTGCTCTTCACAGTGGTGCTCTGGCCATCCACAAGCTGTGAAGGGGCACAGTACTGAATTAGAGCTTTTACCCCTTCATTCTCAGGATAGGTAGGGGTCACATAGGTGATGGCATACCCTAGCAATATGCCATCACTTTATGACTTGGGAATACCTCTTTAGAAGGGCATAACCCAGCAGTGACATACTGTATGAGCACACACATTACCTCTGAAACAGTCATTGGCTGCAGAAGCGCAGTGTGGCCCTGCCCATACCCCAGTTGGAAGTAAACTGGAAACTGGAACACCACCAAACAGAGCCATGGGTGGTGTAATGGAGAAGTGAGGAACAGGTGAGTATTAGTGTTGATCGAGCACCAAAGTGCTCAGGTGCTTGAGTGCTCGAGTAGAACACCTAGGAATGATCGGGTGCTCTACGAGCATTAAACCAGACACCCCTGCTCTGAAGAGGGGAGGGTGCCTGGTTTACATAATAAGGTCAGAAATTGATGGAAACACCACTGAAATGATTCAGGAACAGCATGGGGAGGATGTCTCGATGCATCTTGGACTCCCATGCTATGAACAATGTTGTTCGAGTAGTACGCCAATTTTACAGACTGACAATAATACACAAAACTGAAGATAAAATCGATTTTAGAGGAAAAATTGTTGGGAAACATTCTTTCCTGTATATTTACTTGTATATAAGGTGCAAGTGCTGCCAAAAATTGCAAAGGAGAATCACTCCGATACAACCTGTGTATCACATAAAGAAGGGCCTCATTCACATTGTGGTACAATTGTTACGGTAGTGGGACTCCTACACTCATAAAGCCATGCACTGAAAGTGCTGCCAAAAATTGCAAGGAACCAGCACTCCAATACACCCTTTATTGCACATAAAGGAGGGCATCATACATACCTTTGAAAAATTATGATTGGTGGCCTGCTGGTGACCCTCAAAAACATTAGTAGCAAGGGCCTGCTGGTAACCCTCTAAAACATTAGGGGCGATTGCCTGTTGCTGATCTGACCATGGAAAAAATTATGGGCGAGAGCCTGCTGCTGAGCTGACCATCTAAAACATTAGGGGTGAGAGTCTGCTGCTGAGCTGACTCTCTAAAACATTAGGGGTGAGTTCCTGCTGCTGAGTTGACCATCGAAAAAATTATGGTTGAGGGCCTGCTGCTGAGCTGACCATCGAAAAAATTATGGTTGAGGGTCTGCTTGTGACCTGACTCTCTAAAACATTAGGGGCAGACCATGGAAAAAAATTATGGGCGAGGGCCTGCTGCTGAGCTGACAATCAAAAAAATTATGGCTGAGGGTCTGCTGCTGAGCTGACTCTCTAAAACATGGGTGAGTGCCTGCTGATGATCTGACCATGGAAAAAATTTAGGGGCGAGGGCCTGCTGCTGAGATGACCATCCCAAAAATTATGGTTGAGGGCCTGCTGCTGACCTGACCCTCTAAAACATTAGGAGCGAGGGCAGCCTAATAAGCATGTTGATATGATGGAGGAGGAGGACGAGAAAAGGAAGACTGAACCATATACCCTTTTTTGTGGTGGAAGGCGTGCATGGGAATACAGAGTATTTAATACACAATAAAAGCCACATTTAAAGTGCCTTTATGTTCAGCCACTTTCCTCTGGTGGAGTAGAGAGGTCAGGGGAAATCCAGGCCTTGTTCATTTTGATAAGAGTCAACCTGTCAGCATTTTCAGTTGACAGGCAGATGTGCTTAGCAGTTATTATGCCCCCAGCAGAACTAAATACCTGCTCTGAAAAAACGCTGGCGGCAGGGCAGGCCAGCACCTCCAAGGCGTAGAGCGCCATTTTGTGCCACATGCTCAACTTGCCCACCCAATAGTCGTAAGGCACAGAGGGATCATTGAGGACGCATACACGGTCTGCTACATACTCCTTCATCATCTTCCAAAATGTTTCCCTCCTTGTGACAATAGGCCATGCATCAGGGTGGGGGTGCTGGCGGTGTGTCATGAAACTGTCCCAGGCCTTGGAGAGTGCTGCTTTGCCTCTGTTGGAACTGCTGTGTGTTCCTCTCGTCTCCCCTCCATGGTTGCCCAAGGAACTACGTACTCTGCCAGCAGTGCTGGAAATTTTTGGAGCAATTTTTCCACAAGGACCTTCTGGTATTGTATCATTTTGCTAGTCCTCTCTACCACAGGGATGAGAAGTTCTCTTTGTAGCAGGGGTTGAGAAGGGTGAACAATCAGTAATCGGTGTTGGCCAAAATCCATGAGGGTCACGGCAAAGGCAGCAAAACATAAAGTCAGCCATGTGTGCCATAGTCTCAAAAGACAATACTTTGCTGTCCTCATCAGGAGGATGACTCTCAATCTCCTCATCCTCATTACTCTTCTGCCCATCCACGCTGAACAGATGGAATAAACCTGCTATGGGTACTACCCTCTGTAGCGGAAACCGTCTCCTGCTCCTCTTCCTTCTGCTCCTCCTCATCATCCAATTTGCGCTGAGAAGACAAAATGAGTGTGGTCTGGCTATCACCCTGTGTACTGTCTTCAGCCATTTCCACCTCGTCCACATACAAAGCATCCACCTTCTTTGTGAGCAGCGAGCGTTTCAGTAGACACAGAAGTGACATGGTTACGCTGATAATAGTGGCTTCGCAGCTCACCATCTGTGTTGATACCTCAAAGTTGCCTAAAACTTCACAGAGGTAAGACATCCATGCCCACTCGTCGCTTGTGAAGAGCGGAAGCTGACTGCAAAGGCAATGACCAAGTTGTAGCTGGTATTCCATTACTACCCTCTGCTGCTCACAAAGCCTGGCCAACATGTGGAATGTGGAGTTCCAGTGCATACTCGCGTTGCACAACAGTTGGTGAACTGGCAAATTCAAGTGCTGCTGCAGTGCTGCCAGACCGGCAGCAGCTACAGATGACTTTTGGAAATGAGCACACACGCGGTGCACCTTCACCAGTAGCTCAGGCAAATTGGGGTAGGTTTTGAGAAACCGCTGAACCATTAAGTTTAACACGTGGGCTAGGCATGGTATGTGTGTGTTGCCAAGCTCCAAAGCCACCACCAAGTTACGGCCATTATCAGACACAACCATGTCTGGTTGTAGGTTGAGTGACAAGAGCCACAGCTCAGTCTGGTCCCTTATACCCTGCCACAGCTCTGCGATTGTGTGCTGTTTATCACCTAAGCAAATTAGTTCCAGCACAGCCTGTTGCCGCTTCCTCACTGCAGTGCTACACTGCTTCCAGCTACTGAGTGATGTCTGACTGGTGCTGAAAGATGACAATTTAGAGGTGGAAGTGGAGGAGGAGGTGGAGAAGGAGAAGGGGGGTTACAGCCACTGATGTAGGTGGTGGCTGAAATCCTGATGGAAGTAGAGCCCGCAATCCTTGGCATCAGTAGCACCTGTGCCATCCCAGGGTACAACTCGCTCCAGCCCTCCACAACGCTCACCCATTGTGCCATCAGGGAAATGTAGCGTCCCTGGCCACAAACACTTGTCCTTGTGTCAGTCGTTAAGTGGACCTTCAAAATAACTGCGATGGTCAGGGCACAGGTGATGTTACAGGACACATGCTGGTGTAAGGCAGGGACGGCACACCAGGCAAAATACAGGGTGGGCCATTTATATGGATACACCTTAATAAAATGGGAATGGTTGGTGATATTAACTTCCTGTTTGTGGCACATTAGTATATGTGAGGGGGGAAACTTTTCAAGATGGGTGGTGACCATGGCGGCCATTTTAAAGTTGGCCATTTTGAATCCAACTTTTCAATAGAAAGAGGGTCGTGTGACACATCAATTTCACAAGAAAAACAATGGTGTGCTTGGTTTTAACGTGACTTTATTCTTTCATGAGTTATTTACAAGTTTCTGACCACTTATAAAATGTGTTCAATGTGCTGCCCATTGTGTTGGATTGTCAATGCAACCCTCTTCTCCCACTGTTCACACTGATAGCAACACCACAGGAAAAATGCTAGCACAGGCTTCCAGTATCCGTAGTTTCAGGTGCTGCACATCTCGTATCTTCACAGCATAGACAATTGCCTTCAGATGACCCCAAAGATAAAAATCTAAGGGGGTCAGATCGGGAGACCTTGGGGGCCATTCAACTGGCCCACGATGACCAATCCACTTTCCAGGAAACTGTTCATCTAGGAATGCTCGGACCTGCACCATCTTGCTGGAAAAACTCAGGGAACGTGCCAGCTTCAGTGCATTAAGAGGGAAACACATCATCAGTGTGTGACCTGCAGACACTGATTGTGGACCCAGGCATTCTGCCAACCTATTAGGGTGCTTAGATGCCACGTGGTGGATCATGCTCATGGTGGTGAGGTTGCTAGTGTTCACACCCCTGCTCATTTTGGTACAGCACAGGATGCAAATGACAATTCTTTTATCGTCCGCACTTTTATCAAAAAAGCGCTGAACTGCGGAACATCTACCCTTTGGCAAGGAAGATTTCCACAAGGGCGTACTCCGGGGAACAGTTGCGGGCCTGTTAGGTGTGGCCCGCCTTCTCCCTTTTGCCACCTCACTACCTCTTCCAGCCTGTTGCAGTGCTGCAGATCCCTCCCCTTCTGTACTGCTGTCCTTGCTTGGCTTGCCACCTTCCCAGGTTGGGTCAGTGAATTCATCCACCACCTCCTCTTCCACTTAATCACTCTGGTCATCCTCCTGACTTGTTGACCTAACAGCAACCTCACTTATTGACAACTGTGTCTCATCCTCATTATCAACCTCTTGAGACACTAATTGCCGTTGACTTATTGGCAACTGTGTCTCATCATCATCATCCACCTCGTGAAACACTAATTGCCATTCCCCACCGCCATCTTCATCTGACTGTGGATGCTCAAGAGTTTGGGAATCAGAGCACAACATCTCCTCAAGCGGGCTTGGCAAGATGCCCAAATTAAGGAATGGCGCTGAAAAGAGCTCCTCGGAATATCCACGTGTGGGATCACTTGTTTGCAAAGACTCTCCATGGTGGGAGGAGGGAGGATCAGGGCGAGGATTTTGTTGACCAGACTCTTGACTACTGAGACTGGACTTTGTGGAAGACAGGGTGGTGCTTAACCGACTGGAAGCATTATCTGCTGCAATCCAAACGACCACCTGCTCGCACTGGTCTGACTTTGAGAGTGGTGTCCTGTGCCGCCCTGCGAATTGGGACATGAAGCTAGGTATCATGGATGAGTGTGTTTCTTGTGCTCTGGCAGCAGGCACAGTTTCACCGCGCCCAGGGCCACGGCCTCTGCGTGCTCCATCAGCAGCACGGTCACTTCCCCGTCCCTTGCTCCCCTTCCTCATATTAAATGGTATATATTCTTGCAAGTATGTCACACATACAGTAGCACAGTTTTTTAAAGTGTGTGCACAAATAAATTACAGTCAATGTCATAGATATTTAGGATGCGGAAACATTATACAGGAGAGGTACCACAGGTAATGGTGCTGCTGTCAGCAGGGGCTAAGAAAAAATTACAGTCAGTGTCACTGATATTTGGGATGCGGAAACGTTATACAGGAGAGGTACCACAGGTAACGGTGCTACTGTCAACAGTGGCTAAGAAAAAATTACAGTCAATGTCACAGATAATTGGGATGCGGAAATGTTATGCAATTGATATAGCTCAGATAATGTCACTGTCCGCAGCGTCTACAGAAAAAGTACACTGGATGTCACAGATAATTTTAGTATGCACACACGTTAAGCAGGAGATGTATACAGCACAATCCGAACAATGTATCATCGGATGCTTTATAGCACCCGATGATAGGTTTCGGACAGCCAATAACTGTAATGCCAGTAACCAACATGGAAACGGCATTACAGTGAGTGCCATAGTTTGTTTATTTTTTGGGCGAGTGTCTTAGGTAGGGGCAAATTTTTTGCAGAATGAGGTGACGGTTAGACTTATAGAGCCGGTCATTACGGACGCGGCGATACCTAATATGTGTGGATTTGTGTGTTTTTTTCAGTTTTTTATTATAAAATAAGAGGAAAGCTGTGTTTTTATTTCTTTTTTTACTTTATAAATTTTATTACTTTATAAATTTTATTTAAAACGCTTTTTTAACATTTTTTTTCTTTACTTTATTTCTGATGTTCACTTTTGAGGGTCTGATCCCCTCTGCAATGCATTACAATACATCTGTATTGTAATGCATTTCCTGTAAGTGCATGACACAGAGTCATACACTAACAGGTTACCTAGGAGACCCAGCCTGAGGCGGAATCTCCTTGACTCCCATAGAAGGCAGGTCCCGATGCGGTGCAAGGCATTGGGCAGCCTATGCATTGCATCGGGCTGCCTTCTGAGACATCGAGTCCCCGCCACAGCAGTATGGGAACTTGATGCGCTCACTCAAACACAAACCCCTTCTATGCCATGGTCAGCGGCATAAAAGGGGTTAATTCACAGTGATTGCCGATACGGAGGGGGGGGTCACAGGACCCCCCTCCGCTTTGACCCAGGGTGCCTAATGAATGATTTCAGCAGGCACCCAGTTCCGATCACCCCCTGCCGCGCGCCGGTGATTGGAAATACACAGGGTGTACAGGTACCCCCTGTGTCCTTAAGTACCGGGACATCAGGGTGCACCTGTATGCCCTATGTCCCCAAGAGGTTAATTGTGCAAAGTAGTACTCTATTTATTTATTTTTTATACTTTGCGAAATAGCGATAATTTTCCTATATAAAAGGTCAGGCCCAGATATAGGGAAAAAATTATAATGCAGAAAACACAATTTTTTTCCCCATAATCTATCCACATTTTTGCTGTCAATTGGGTATTCTGTGAATTGTGTGATCTGTGCTTCAATACCTTGTGTGGTTGTCAGGCCCAAATATAGGAAAAAAAAATGCAAATATAGAAAAAAAAAATCTCACATAACCTAACCACATTTTTGCTGTCAGCGGAGTAATCCGTGAATTGTGTGATCTGCATTTCAACACCTTGTGTGGTTGTCAGGCCCAGATATAGGGAAAAAATTTGAATACAGAAAACACTATTTTTTTCCCAATAATCTATCCACATTTTTGCTGTCAACGGTGTAATCCGTGAATTGTGTGATCTGCGCATCAACACCGCGTGTGGTTGTCAGGCCCAGATATAGTGAAAAATATAAATATAAACTACATTAGAAAACAGTGTCTGTACCACAGATTCCAATAATCTGGGCCTAAAATAGTGTCCATATTCTGTGGTGTTCTGTGACATATACAGTACGCCATCCGAAAACTTGCTTTAGCGTAAATTTAAATAATCAGGGGCCAGTCCTCAGCTACTGTCTCTGCAGTGTGTGCGTGTAATACACATTTGTGACATATACAGTACTCCATCCGAAAAACTGTTTCTTTAGCGTAAATTTAAATAATCTGGGCCTAATCTAGTGTCCATAGTGTGTGGCTTTCTGTGACATATACTGCCCTGCAACCGAAAACAGTTTCTTTGGGGCAAATTCCAATAATCTGGGCCTATTACAGTGTCCATATTCTATTGGTTTCTGTGACATATACTGTCCTGCATCCGAAAACTGAGTTTTGTTTTGCAAATTCCAATAATCTGGGCCTAATCTACGGTCCATAGTGTGTGGCTTTCTGTGACATATACAGTACTCCATCCGAAAACTGTTTCTGTAGGGCAAATTTAACTAATCTGGGCCTAATATAATGTCCATATTCTGTGTGTTTCTGTGACATATACTGTCCTGCATCCGAAAACTGACCTTGTATTGCAAATTCCAGAAATCTGAGCCTAATCTAAGGTCCATACTGTGTGGCTTTCTGTGACATATACAGTACTCCATCCAAAAACTGTGGCAAATTCCAATAATTTGGGCCTAATAGAGTGTCCATATTTCGTTGGTTTCTGTGATATATACTGTCCTGCATTAGAAAATTGTCTTTAGCGGACTGTAAAAAAAATCTGCGCCACATCTAGTGACAAAACCATTAATATGAAGAAGGCGAGCACTAAGGGACCGGGAAGTGGGCATGATGCTGATGGTGCACGTAGAGGCGGTGGCCCTAGGTGCAATGAAACTGTGTCTGCTGCCAGTGCACCAGAAAAAAAGAATCCACTGTACGCAGCTTCATGTCCAACTTAGCTGGGAGGCGCAGGACAACACTGTCCAAGTCGGACTAGTGCGAACAGTTGGTCGGTTGGATTGTTGAAGATAATGCTTCCAGTCAGTTAAGCACCATCCTCTCTTCCACCAAGTCCAGTCTCTGTAGCCAAGAGTCTGGTCTACCGAATCCATGGAGAGGCTTGCCAAGCGAGTGATCCCACACTCGGATATTCCGAGGAGCTCTTTTCAGCGCCACTATTACATTTGGCCCTCGCGCCCAGCACGCTTGAAGAGGGATCTGAGATATTGTGCCCTGATTCCCAACCTCTTGAGCCGTCACAGTCTCAGGAAGATGACGGTGGTGAACGGCAATCTTTCGTTCACGAGGTGGATGATGATGAGACACAGTTGTCAATCACTGGAGTTGTGGTTAGGTCAAGTCAGGAGGATGAGCAGTGTGAGGAACTGGAAGAGGAGGTGATTGTCAATAAGGTCACTGACCCAACATAGGAAGGTGAAAAGCCGAGTGAACACAGCAGTACAGAGGGGGAGGAATCCACAGTACCACAACCAGCTGGAAGAGGCAGTGGGGTTGCAAAAGGGGAAGTCGGCTTACAACAAACAGGCCCAAAACCGTTACACCGAGCACCCCCATGCGTAAATATACCTTGACAAGGTGTAAGTGTTCCGCAGTATGGTGCTTTTTTGAGGAAAGTACAGACGACAAAAGAGTGGCAGTTTGCAACCTGTGCCGTACCAAAATGAGCTGGGGCGTGAACACTAGCAACCTCAACATCACCAGCATGATCCGCCACATGGCATCCAAGCACTCTAACAAGTGAGCCGAAAACATGGGTCCACAATCTGGGTCTTACCCCGCTACAGTATGTTAAGTGCATGTATATTGTCATCTTGTGTAATCTAACATTGCATCCTTCATTATGTGCATTTTCTAGGCCTGTTTCATGTATTTTCTGTAGTTTTCTATGTACACCAGCAGGTGGCAGCAATGTTTAGCAGGACCTTAGACAGTTTAGTATTTCTAAACTGGAATATGTACAAACCGGATTCCCAAAAAGTTGGGACACTAAACAAATTGTGAATAAAAACTGAATGCAATGATGTGGAGATGGCAAATGTCAATATTTTATTTGTAATAGAACGTAGATGACAGATCAAACGTTTAATCTGAGTAAATGTATCATTTTAAAGGAAAAATACGTTGATTCAAATTTTCACGGTGTCAACAAATCCCCAAAAGGTTGGGACAAGTAGCAATAAGAGGCTGGAAAAAGTAAATTTGAGCATAACGAAGAGCTGGAAGACCAATTAACACTAATTAGGTCAATTGGCAACATGATTGGGTATAAAAAGAGCTTCTCAGAGTGGCAGTGTCTCTCAGAAGCCAAGATGGGTAGAGGATCACCAATTCCCACAATGTTGTGCAGAAAGATAGTGGAGCAATATCAGAAAGGTGTTACCCAGCGAAAAATTGCAAAGACTTTGCATCTATCATCATCAACTGTGCATCACATCATCCGAAGATTCAGAGAATCTGGAACAATCTCTGTGCGTAAGGGTCAAGGCCGTAAAACCATACTGGATGCCCGTGATCTTCGGGCCCTTAAACAACACTGCACCACAAACAGGAATGCTACTGTAAAGGAAATCACAGAATGGGCTCAGGAATACTTCCAGAAACCATTGTCAGTGAACACAATCCACCGTGCCATCCGCCGTTGCCAGCTGAAACTCTACAGTGCAAAGAAGAAGCCATTTCTAAGCAAGATCCACAAGCTCAGGCTTTTTCACTGGGCCAGAGATCATTTAAAATGGAGTGTGGCAAAATGGAAGACTGTTCTGTGGTCAGACGAGTCACGATTCGAAGTTCTTTTTGGAAATCTGGGACGCCATGTCATCCGGACCAAAGAGGACAAGGACAACGCAAGTTGAGTTCAGAAGCCTGCATCTCTGATGGTATGGGGTTGCATGAGTGCGTGTGGCATGGGCAGCTTGCATGTCTGGAAAGGCACCATCAATGCAGAAAAATATATTCAGGTTCTAGAAAAACATATGCTCCCATCCAGACGTCATCTCTTTCAGGGAAGACCCTGCATTTTTCAACAAGATAATGCCAGACCACATTCTGCATCAATCACAACATCATGGCTGCGTAGGAGAAGGATCCGGGTACTGAAATGGCCAGTCTGCAGTCCAGATCTTTCACCTATAGAGAATATTTGGCGCATCATAAAGAGGAAGGTGCAACAAAGAAGGCCCAAGACGATTGAACAGTTAGAGGCCTGTATTAGACAAGAATGGGAGAGCATTCCTATTTCTAAACTTGAGAAACTGGTCTCCTCGGTCCCCAGACGTCTGTTGAGTGTTGTAAGAAGAAGGGGAGATGCCACACAGTGGTGAAAATGGCCTTGTCCCAACTTTTTGGGGATTTGTTGACACCATGAAATTCTGATTCAACATATTTTTCCCTTAAAATGGTACATTTTCTCAGTTTAAACTTTTGTTCCGTGATTTATGTTCTATTCTGAATAAAATATTAGAAGTTGGCACCTCCACATCATTGCATTCAGTTTTTATTCACGATTTGTATAGTGTCCCAACTTTTTTGGAATCCGGTTTGTATGTAAAAGACTGGGCACACCTAAGGAAATTTGTTCACTAAGTTTAATAATTGAAGGTTAAAGGCACATACATAAAAGGATTGCTAAAATAAAATTCCAAAAATAATCTATGTCTAATACCTAAAATCCTGATAAGCAGTACACAATGCGCAGGAATAAAATTGTCAAAAAATCCTGTACATACGTATATCCTAAAAAGCAACAATCGCTAATTTCAATAAATATAGCAGCAAGATACTAGATAGCAGCTTCAGTCCAGTAAATAGCAAATGAGCAGCAAAAATGGGCAACACAATGCTAGATGGCAGCTTTAGTCCAATACCTCCAATACGCTATTGGTAACAAATTGTATCAAATACGCTATTGGTAACCCATTGTATCAAAGCGGCTGTCCAGTGACTTTTCATGCCGTGCAGCCGCTTTGATAATATTGGTTACCAATAGCATATTTGATACAATTTGTTACCAATAGCGTATTGGAGGTATTGGACTAAAGCTGCCATCTAGCATTGTGTTGCCCATTTTTGCTGCTCATTTGCTATTTACTGGACTGAAGCTGCTATCTAGTATCTTGCTGCTATATTTATTGCAATTAGCGATTGTTGCTTTTTAGGATATACGTATGTACAGGATTTTTAGACAATTTTATTCCTGCGCATTGTGTACTGCTTACCAGGATTTTAGGTATTAGACATAGATTATTTTTGGAATTTTATTTTAGCAAATCATCCTTTTATGTATGTGCCTTTAACCTTCAATTATTAAACTTAGTGAACAAATTTCCTCAGGTGTGCCCAGTCTTTTACATACATATTTTGTAATGAGGTGATACTACTTTGACTGTGAGCCCCCTGGTTGGTGACTAGTGGCCCTGTGCGTCCTACTACTGCGTATATTTACTAAACTGGAATAGTTTATTCCAGTTTTTCTCCCCCCTTTTTGAGGAGGTGTGGAATGTTCCCACATCCTGCCTCATGGGGAGGAAAGGAAGTTACAAGTAGTGTACCAGCTACCCCTGCTTGGGGAAGGCTGTGATGGTAGGAGCTCCCAGTTCTAGGGATCCCAACCCAGGATCGTGTCTCGGTTGAGACCCAAGATCTTCATTCCCAGTCTGAGCCCTTCAGCCTCAACTGGCTGACAAACAAGCAGCCACCTCCAGTCCTCCAGGAAGAGCCATTCCCTGTGAGCATACTTGTGAGTACCTATCCAGAGACCAGGAGAAGCCAAATTCCTCATCAGCTAGTCAGGCTAACACCAAGAAGAATATAGACAGAGCAGAAGACAGATTTCTGCCATAGTCTCCAGGCATATTATAGAAGCAGAAGAGATATTGATCCCTGCCACATATTGCCAATAACTGCTGGGACCCAAAAGACTAATGCTGTATCTCGTATGGAATTATGCTGCCTTCAACAAAGACAAGTTGAATTATACTTCAAGTCTGTATCTCATTCATTCCTCAATTACTCCTACTGGCAACACTCAATTTATTGCAAGTGAGCCAGGATCCAGGAGTCCAGCCGTACCAAGGTAGGAGACACCGTTGACACTAGCACTACTGCTACACAGAGACATTACCCCCCTCTGGCATTCCTCACCTGGTACGTTAGTTGCAACACCTTAAAGGGCCCTGAGACTGTAACCTGCGCACACTGCAATTGGTGTCACAAACAAAAACTCTTAACTATTACCTACACCTGACCCAGTCAGTGCATATTATTGCGCCAGTGTGCATTAGTCCAATCCGGCTTACTGCATGTCCAAATGTCCATAACACAGTCATTTGAATGGAAGCGCAAATACCCTACCACCCACCCACAGGCCATAGCACTAAATGCACAATTTTCAAAATTACTGGCCCTTGAAATATTACCATTTGGGCTTGTGGACACTAAGGCCTTCTGCAGCCTTATGTCGGTGGCCGTCCCTTGGTATGCAGTCCCCAGCCGCCACTATTTTTCACGGTGTGCCGTGCCCGCCTTATACCAGCATGTGTCTCAGAACATCTCCCTTGCCCTGAACAATGCAGTTACTGGGAAGATCCACTTAACCACGGACACATGGACAAGTGCTGGTGGCCAGGGATGCTACATTTCCCTGACCGCACACTGGGTGAATGCTGTGGAGGACGGAAGTGAGTTGCACCCTGGGATGGCACAGGTGCTACCCACGCCCAGGATTGCAGGCCCTACTTTCATCAGGGTCTCCGCCAGCAACTATGTTACTGGCTCCAACCCCCACTTCTCCTCCTCCGCCGCCTCCTCCACTTCCACCTCCAGCAGCAGTCAGCCATCAGTCGCTAGCTGGAAGCAGTGTAGCACTGCTGTGGGTAAGCGTCAACAGGCCGTGCTGAAGTTGATCTGCTTAGGGGACAAACAGCACACTGCCGCAGAGCTGTGGCAGGGTATAAGGGACCAGACCAAGCTGTTGCTCTCGCCATTTAACCTACAACCAGGCATGGTTGTGTCTGACAATGGCCGTAACTTGGTGCCGGCTTTGGAGCTCAGCAACCTGACACACATTCCATGCCTGGTCTGTCAACGCTGCAGTAGCACTTGCGGCTTCCAGCTTACCGACTGTTGTCTACGTTCTACATGTTGACCAGGCTTAGTGAGCAGCAGAGGGCAGTTGTGGAATACCAGCTGCAACATTGTCATCACCTTTCGAGTCAACCACCACTATTCACAAGCGAGGAGTGGGCATTGAAATCCACACAGATGGTTAATTGTGATAACGCTATTATCAGCATAATCATCCCACTGCTGTCTCTACTTAAACAATCGCTGCTCACAATTAGGGACGATGCTCTGAATGTGGCAGACGAGGAAATGTGGAGGACATTACACAGGGTGATAGCCAGCCCACCCTCAGTTCGTCTTCTTAGCGCGAATTGGACCATGAAGAGGAGGAGGAGGTAATGGAGACAGTTGCCTCTGCTACAGAGGGTAGTACCCATGGAACTTTAATTCCATCTGTTCAGCTTGGATGGGAAGAAGAGGAGGAGGAGATGGAGAGTCATCCTGATGTCAACATTGACGTCTTGCATGTTGGTACTCTGGCACACATGGCTGACTTCATGTTAGATTTGCCTTTCCAGCGACCCTCGTGTTATACGCATTTTAGACAACACGGATTACTGGTCGTTCACCCTTCTCGATCCCCACTACAAAGAGAACTTCTTATCTCTCATTCCTCTGGTGGAGAGGACTAGCAAAATGGTGCAATATCAAAAGATCTTTGTTGGAAAATTGTTCCAAAATTTTCCATCTGACAACGCTGGTGGCAGAGTCCGTACTTTTTTGGCCAACCAAGGAGGGGAGACAAGGGGAACACAGCAGTTCCATAAGAGGCAGGGCAACACTCTCCAAAGCCTGGGACAGTTTCATGACACCCCGCCAGCACCCTCAACCTAATGTGTGGCCTACTGCGACAAGGAGAGAAAAAATTTGGAAGATGGAATAGCAGACCATGTCAGCATCCTCAATGATTCCTTACAACTGCTAGATGTCCAAGCTGGACACATGGCACGAACTGGCGCTCTATGCTTTGGAGGTGCTGGCCTGCCCTGCTACCAGCGTTTTGTCTGAGCGTGTATTTAGTGCTGCTGGTGGCATTTTAACAGATAAGCTTATCTGCCTGTCAACTGAAAATGCTGACAGGTTGACTCAAATAAAAATTAACAAGGCCTGTATTGACCATGACTTCTCGACTCCACCAGAGGAATGCTGATGAACATAAAGGCAATTTACATGTGTTGATTTTAATGTAGTTAATAGACTGTATTTCCATGCACCCCTTCCACCACAAACAAGGGTATATGGTTAAATTTTCCTTTTCTCATCCTCCTCTTTCGTCATATCAATGTGCATTGCTTATTCGTCACATATAATGCCCTCGCATATATGGCCTTCGAATATAATATTTTAGAGGGTCCACTCACCAGCAGGCCCTCACATCTAATTTTTTAGAGGGTCCGCTCACAAACAGGCACTTGCATCTAATTTTTTAGATGTCCGCTCACCAACAGGCCCTCACATCAAATTTATTAGAGGGTCCTCTCACCAGCAGGCCCTCACATCCAATTTTTTAGATTGTCCGCTCACCTGCATGCCCGCAAATCAATGTGAATGAGGCCCTCCTCTATGTGATATACAGGTTGTATCGCAGTGCCTCTTCCTTGTAATTTTTGGCAGCACTTGCACTTTATAAACAAGTAAATATACAGGGAAAACATGTTTTCAATCAGTTTTTCCTATTTAACTTTTTTTGTGCAGTTTTGTGCGTAAAACCTTAATTAGATTGTGGGCCTGGTGATCATTTTAAGCCCTTTTAAGCTGCATCAGCAGCAGCATGGTGATGAAATGAGTGGCAAGGTGACATGGTGTGGAGATGGCAGCATAATTAGGCCACATAGTGGCACAATGACTGGTCTGGATAAAAGACTAAGGCCACAGATTGTTTAGAAAGATGCAGATGGAAACAATCTGTGGAGCTGTATCATGGTCACTTGCAGATTAATGCAGACCAGGGCCATAGCTATAGGGGATGCAGGGGAAGCTGCAGCTTTGGGGCCCTGACCCAGAAGTGGCCCATCCAGAAGGAGGAGGACTAAAGGATTTGGTCAGGGCCCCCTCAACAGTATTACACAATGAAATTATATAAAGTGACAGTATAGACAGTGTATAGAAAGGATGGAACAGCTGCTAAAAAATTACTGTGGGACCCAGTAATTTCTAGCTACGCCACTGATGCAGCCTACAAAAGCAAGTTGGGATTATCAATTACAAAACCATAATAAAATTGTAGGCCTGGTGATCACTTTAAGCCCTTTTAAGCTGCATCAGCAGCAGCATGGTAATAAAAATGAGTGGCAAGGTGGCATGGTGTGGAGATGGCAGCATGAGGAGGCCACATAGTGGCACAATGATTGAGTCTGGATAAAAGACTAAGGCCACAGATTGTTTAGAAAGATGCAGATGGAAACAATCTGTGGAGTTGTATTACGGTCACCTGCAGATTAATGCAGCCATCAAAATCAAGTTGGGTTTGTCGGTTCCGCCCCAGCTTACCAGCAGGCCCGCACCTAAAGATTATTACTGGGTCATCTGACCTGCTGGCCCACAACTCGAATCTTTTACTTGGTCAGCTTACATACAGGCCCTTGCATATAATGTTTTACAGGGTCAGCTTACCCGCAGGCACTAGCATATAATGTTTTACAGGGTCAGCTCACCAGCAGGCCCGAACCTAAAATATTTTACAGGGTCAGCTCACCTGCAGGCCCGCAACTTAAATCTTTTACAGGGTCAGCTCACCTGCAGGCCCGCAACTCATGCTGCCTTGCTTTGAAGTAGTAGCCATAGCCGTTTATCAGGCTCTCTCTCCAAAATCAAACAATAATTCCCCGTTACCGGTGGTCACCATGTTAGGCGCATAAAAGAACATTGAAAGTTGATAGGGAAGATATCCAAGTGGATCGTGGATGATCAGGCAGAAGTTATCTAGAGTCAAAGCGGCAGCAGGGCCTCTCCTGTATGTTTCCTCATCCAAAATACTGCAGTGACATTCCCTGTAATTTTTTTATTACTCATTCCAATAACAGGGCATCTTAAGAGTCCTGTATTGTTATTTATCGTCACTACCTCCCCGAGTTGAGAGTGGGTAATTGCCGCGCGCCTGCTGCCTTATTTGGATGTTTCTGCTTTAATAACTTGACCCATCCTCTCTGGGTTATTCACAATTAGGAAAATAAAGGGGAAAGGCAACAACAGCTAATCAGATTTTAGCCAATGACCTCTCTTGGATGTGGTATCCCTTTCTCAAGCTCCCTGTCTGGCATCGAACCCTGATTCCCCGTTACCTGTAATCACCATGGTAGGCGCAGAAAAGAGCATCGAAAATTGATAGGGCAGACATCCAAATGGATTGCCGTGCAATCGCCCAGAGGTTGTCTAGAGTCACCAATGCGAAATAAAGCACCAATGCGAAATAAAGCCCTTGCCCCTAAGGTTTTAGATGGTCAGATCAGCAGGCCCTTCCTCCAAATGTTTTTGAGGGTCACCAGCAGGCCATCAATCATAATTTTTCAAGGGTGTGTATGATGCCCTCCTTTAAGGGTGTTTTGGAGTGCCGGTTCCTTGTAATTTTTGGCAGCCCTTTCACTTTATAGGCTTTATGAGTGTAGGAGTCGCACTACCTGAACAATTGTACCACAATATGAATGAGGCCCTCTTAAATGTGATATACAGTGCCTCTTGCTTGTAATTTATTGCAGCACTTGCACTTTATATACATTTGAATATACAGGAAAGAATGTTTGCGAATAATTTTTTTGTGCGTATTTTTTTGGGGGGTTTTGTGCGTATTTTTGTCAGTCTGTAAAAGTGGCGTACTACTCGGACAACATGGTTCCCAGCAGCGACCTGGGAGTCCAAGATGCATCCAAACATCGTCCCCATGGTGTTCCCGATTCATTTCGGTGGTGTTTCTGTCACTTTCTGACCTTTTCCAATGGACCAGGCACCCTCCCCTCTTCAGAGCAGAGGGTGCCTGGTTGTCTCCCATTGACTTCCATTATACTTGGGTGCTTGGCTGAGCACACGAATATAGCACTGTGTTCCGGCCGAACACCCGAATACTTTGGTGCTCGATCATCACTAATAATAATCATGTATTTGTAGATCTATAACTTACTTATGAAATGTATATTAATCATGTATTTTTGAATAATGTATCATTCACTGAAAAAGGGGGTAAAAATCAGTTTTTGTGTGGTAAATGCATTTCTGTATTTCCATGCACGATGTTTAAATAGCCATAGTTTCCACAACCAGCCACTAGGTGGGGTTGTTTCCCTTTTGCCATAGGAAAGTGCAGATCAGCATAAATAATGAGTGTTCTGAGTTTAGACTCTGAAGAGTGCACACATGTTAAGGGCTCGTTCACACGACAGTTTTTAACGTATCCGTTTTTCCGTGTTTTGTTTCAGTCGTGGTTCCGGTTCTGTTTTTCCGTCCATTTTTCCGTATGGCATATACAGTATACAGTAATTACATAGAAAAAATTGGGCTGGGCATACAATTTTCCATAGATGGTTCCGCAAAAACTGAACCTATATGGAAGACATACGGAGTACATTCCGTATGTGTTCCATTTTTTTGCAGACCCATTGACTTGAATGGAGCCACTGGACGTGATTTGTGGACAGTAATAGAACATGTTCTATCCTTGAACGGAATGGAAAAATGGAAATGCGGAAACGGAATTCATACAGAGTACATTCCTTTTTTTTGCAGAACCTTTGAAATGAATGGTTCCGTATGCGGAACGCAAAAAACGGCCCATATACGGAATGAAAAAAAAACTTTCGTGTGAACGAGCGCTAAGTGGGAGAGCTGAAAGAAAAGCCAGCCCTGGGATGGGTGCCTGCCAAGGCCAGGCCAAAAATGAACTTTATATTCATGGACAAGCAGGCCAGAAATAGAAGACAAGATGTAGATATAAGTTCTTTGGAAAATTGCTGTCTGAAAAGCCACTGAGTCTTCATTGTCAAATGTCGAAAAGTTGAAAGTCTAACAGTGCCTGCACACACCTTAAGTGAAAATTGACCATATGCATAAGAATATCCACCTCCTGTAGAGAATATTGTGGAAGAGTATATTGAAGTACAGCAACCGGTTCAAAAATGGAGCAGAGTATCGTCTGATATTAGTGTCCGCCCTGAAGTTGCATTGCAGAAAGAGAAGTATTACACCACATTGTCCATCAGTGACTTACCCCCGAGTAAGGCTAGGTATACACGATGATATTTGTCGCACCAATGTCGCGCATTTTTTTTTATAATGATAGTCTATAGTGTTGCACTGCAACATGCGACATGCTGCAACTGCGATGCGACAGTCGCAAAAAATCAATTCAAGATGGATTTTTCTGCGACTGTCGCCTTGCAGTATGTCGCATGTCGCATTGTGACACCATAGACTATTATTATAAAAATTGTTGCGCGACATTGGTGTGACAAAAAATGTTGCAGTGTAGTTGTGCCCTATCTGTCACGCGACACATGTAGTCGTGTAGACCTAGCCTAAGCCTGCGGAAGTGGTAATACGCCTGGGGCTTTGCTCCCAAAACAATTCATATGTAGGACTTCTGAACTCTGTTTACTTCATTCGATTTTTATTGTTTCATTATTATTTCAGCATACTTAGGCCAAATGCACACGACTATTGTGTGTTTTGTGGTCCGCAAACCGGAACGGCACGGACAGCCTTTAATATAACTACCTATTCTTGTCCGCAAAGCGCGGACAAGAAAAGGACATGTTATTTAGTTATTTTTTGCGGACCACGGCCCCATTGAAGTGAATGGGTCTGCATCCGAGCAGTTATAAACGTGGCTCGGATGCGGACCAAAACAACGGCCATGTGCATGAGGCCTAATTGTCATTGTCTTTTTTCTACAGATAGACTTTATCATTTTTCTTGCTACTTGTTGTCACATTAGACAACTTTTTGGTCTGAACTTTCACATTGCACTTTAGGCACTGGGTACTTTGTCTTTGGAGTATTTTCATAATGTCTCAGGGGCTGGTGTTGTCGTACGGGAGTTGGTGTACCATACACACTCCCTATTTAAAAATGAATTATTAAAAAAAAAAATATATAATCATTTATTATCACGTGATATCTAATAAAAAATCATGTAACTGTGTTATGTAGGTGTGCTCCATTCTTTGTATATGTGTACTTTGGTCCTTTGTTCGGCTTGTCATTAGCATATGGGTAGCAGACTCATGATTGTTTCTTGTAATACCTGCTTACTTTTTTTGTTTTTTAATTATTCTTTGGAAAAAAAAGCATTCAATAATTTTACCACAATAATAATACACCAGTAATAACTCCATTATCATTGCTGTGTTACTGAACACGTTGCACATTGCTGCAAGATAACGGGTGGATAAAACAGCACAAGCATTTCACATCAGTAGCACAAATTATAACCTTGTTAGTGAAGGCATTAACTGCATCACAGGGTCTAGTTCAAAAGATGTTTATCATCACTGCAAATATATATATATGCTAGGGAAAGGCTGGTATTACTGCATCAGAGTGTGTAATTCAACAGGTTTTACTACAAAAATTGCATTATTACCATTGTAAATCCTCAATACCAGTGTGCAGTGTGATGTGGAAGGGAAAATATTCCAGGCATTTAATTTTACCTCTCCCTTTGAATTTCAGATAAAATAGTTATTCCTGGCTTCTGAAAGATGCAATATTATTATTGAGGATAAAGTGGCTGAGATTGTGCATTGAATGGCTCATTCCTCCTCTCAGTCACAGCAGGAATGCGTGGAGGTCACTTCTGTGTCTGAAACTGTGCCTTGGAGCCAGGGTTTCAGGAGGAGGCAGAGGGCCCCATGCATAACTGTGTTAGTGGCGTTAGTAGCGGCAGCCATAGCCACATTGGTGGTGGAAGGGGCAGTAATAATTACAGTAGTATTCGGGGCAAAAACAGAGCAGGAAATTGGGATGGGGCCAAGGAGCTCACAAATACATATCACCAGTGGCGTTGCTAGTTTAAAATATTCGGGGCCTAGGCCCCTAATGTTTTGTCCCAGGCCCAGAATGTCCTGCCTGCCAGCTAGATACAATTGTATTGCCATTCTCAGGACGGTAATACAATTAACTCTAATGCACTGGAAGAGCTGAAGGACCTGTGATGACATCACGGGTCATGTGACCAGTAAAATACGCATGGTGTGAGAAGGACCTGCAATGATGTCATCATCATGTGACCAATGTAGGAGAAGACGGCGGTGAAGAGAAGTCCTGGGGTAAGAAGCTGTGGTGATGTCTGCTACATGAGGAGTGGTAAGTGAAGGGAGAGACAGAGCAATGCTAGGAGTTGTTATTTAACTGGGACTGTATGTTAGGGCTGAAGGGAGGGATGTTATTTACATGGGACTGTATGTAGGAGGGGGCTGGGGCAGGGCAATGCTATTTACACAGCACTGTATGTTGAAGGCGGCTGTGGGAGGGGATGATGTTGTTTACATAGGACTGTATGTTGAAGGCGGTTGTGGGAGGTAGTGATGTTATGTATATGGGATTGTATGTTGAGGGGCAGTGTTATTTACATGAGATTGCATGTTGAAGGCGGCTGGGGAGGAGGTGATATTATTTACATTGGACTGTATTTTGTAGGGGCTGAAAGCAGCGGAGTGATGTTATTTACATGGGACTCTATTTTGGAGGGGGCAGGAGAGATGGTGTAATGTTATTTACATGGGACTGTATGGTGGAGGGAGGAATATAACTACAGGGGGCACTGCAGGGGGCATTATAAATACTGTGGGGACTTCAGGGTAAGCATTATAACAGTAGGGGGCAGTATAAATACTAAGGGCACTGTAGGTGTATTATAAATCCAGGGGACATTATAGGCATTCTTATTACTACTGGGGGCTCTATAGGAGGGACTTATAGATTTGCTTTATTTCAACTAAGAGCACTGTGGGGGCCTTATTACTACCAAGGGGTCTGTAGAGAGCTTTATTACCACTGGGGGAACAATAGGGGGCATTATTTCTACTGGAGGCTCTGTGAAGGCATTACTAATGCTGGAGGGCTCTTCTACTAATGGGGGCACTCTTGGGAAGCATATCACTGTTGGGGGCAGTGTGGGGGCTCTATTACTAATGAGGGCATTCTAGAAGGGAATTACTATTAGTGGTACTTTAAGGAGCACTATTACTATGGGGGCACTCTATTTTCTTCAGGATAGTATTGAGGTATTGGGGGCACAGCAAGCAGCAGGATAACCCTGTGGGGACTCAAAGTTGGGATGATGATGGAAATGTGAGGAAGCTAAGATATTTGTGTGTCACACTCTGCAGAGACGAGGCAATGCTGAAATAAGTTGTACGGACCAAATGGAGAAGATGATGACAGAGAAGATCTACATCGGAAGAGATGTCACCTGTGAGGTCCTGGATGTGACAGTTATGTGCTGCTGTATGGTAAGTACAGGAAAATGTGGTGTGCGAGGGGATGGTCGATTTAGAGAACTGGGCCATATTCAATGGGGCTTGGGCTTGAGACCCTAGCAATACCCCTGCATATCACAGTCTGAAAAAAGTGCCAAAGAGGGTGAGTATGATTTTGTATTCGACAGGATTTGAAATCCTGATTTGTGTGCTGTGGAGGAGGCAATATAACAGAAGAAGTGTGGTGGCAGCAGCAATAATGAGTAGAAGCAATGTATGGACAGAACCTCCTAAAGAATAGTGTTGATCGCGAATATTCTAATTGCAAATTTTTATCGCTAATATTGCCACTTTGCCTAAAATTCGCGACTATCTAGAATATAGTGCTATATATTCGTAATCGCAAATATTCTAGATTTTTTTTCATCAGTACCCATGATCCCTCACTGCTTCTTGCTTGTTGGCCAATGAGAAGGCTGCAATATCTTGGACTTTCGAAGTAGTGTTTGTTGATTGCGAATTTCCGTATCGCAAACATTTTTTAATCGCTAATTTTTATTGCAAATTTTCTGATTGGCGATTTTCACAATCAAAAAAATAATGACTGGAAGTCACGAATTCTCAAATTTGCAAATTTAGGGTGAATATTCACCCAAAAATTCGCTAATTTGAATATTGCCCATGCCGCTCATCACTACTAAAGCACTGCCAGTGCCAGATCTGTCTCAGGAACTGGTGATGCCACTGATACTGTAGGTGCCAGACCAAAAGGTGCCAGACCTAAGTCAAGCTTGGCTGCCTCTATCTCTGTGTGGAGTGTGCGAGTATGTTCTGTCTGGCAGTTTATCTCCCCAGTGCCGGAAAACAAAAGCATTGTGTAAGATCTGTAGGAGTAAAATAACATGTGGGCGTTCAAACACAGGCGCATGCAGTTGCATCTCCCGATCCAGTGTGAAAAAAATAACGGTCCCCAGCTAGTGCAATAAGAGTGTCCTCCTTATTCCGGTCTCCTATGTGGCAACCAGGCTGCATCCATGTGCAGTATACTGTCAATGTCATAATTATAATCACTTACTGCTTCTCCCACTCAGTCATCTTCTCCTACTCCACTCCATGTTTGGCCCTGAATAATGGAATGTGTGGCCAGGAAACAACTTAACACGTCCAGCAATCCGCTGATTCATAGACTTAACTACCACCCTGGCCAAGTTACTGGAGGTGCAGTCTCTGCTGTACCACTTAGTATAGTCTGCTGACATTAGGGAGTTGATGGCATCAGCCCAGCCTTGCTAAAAGATACCTAGCTGCGAAAACCCACCCCTGCTTGTACTGTCATACAGCGGAGAATGTAGGCTTCTCCTTGCAATTCTCATTGTGCAACCTGGAGCAGCTTTTATGAGAGAGGACAGAACATGTTTTTTAAGGCCCAATAGGCAGCACTGCAGCAAAAAGGACAGTTCCTACTGACACCTACACATGTGTCTCGGTCTGGTTCCCACACATGCCACTTAGGCTACTTTCACACTGGCGTTTTGGTTTCTGTTTGTGAGATCCGTTCTGGGATCTCACAAGCGGTCCAAAACGGACCAGTTTTGCCCTTAATGCATTCTGAATGGATAAGGATCCGCTCAAAATGCATCAGTTTGTATCCGTTCTGCCTCCATTCCTCTTTGGAGGCGAACAACAAAATGCTTCTTGCAGCGTTTTGGTGTCAGTCTGACGAAATTAAACCAAACTGATCACTGATCACTGACACAATATGGCACAATTGAAAACGGATCCATCCCCCATTGACTTTCAATGGTGTTCAAGACGGATCCGTTTTGGCTATGTTAAAGATAATACGGATCCGTTCTGAACGGATGCATGCGGTTGCATTATCTGAACGGATGCGTTTGTGCAGATCCATGACGGATCCGCACCAAACGCGAGTGTGAATGTAGCCTTATCTGCTGCCTCCACAGACATCGACCTTCTGTGTCCAACAGCAGCAGGGCAGAGCACCACTCCTCCTCCCTCCTATCACATGTGTAAAGTGAAGAATTGCCATGCAGTGTTAGAGCTAAATGGCCTGAGTGACAGTAGTCACATAGCTAATCAGTTGCTAAAGTGCATCAGGCAGCAAACATCCCACTGGCTTTCTCACTGCCAAAACCAAGTGGGCAAGGTGGTCAGTGCTCATGGCCGGAATATTGTGGCCACACTGCATTTTGAGGAAAACCTTGTCATGCAACACTTTTTAAAAAAGTGTACTGGCGAGCGGAAGGTGCTGGCAAATGCAAGAAACTGTCATTGCATTTCAACCATTCTTATGTGGCAAGGAATGCCCCCCTGGACTTGTAGCCATAAAATGGCCTGCTGTTATACCACTTGATCTGAGACGCTCCAACTTGCTGGAATTCCACTTTGCACATGCTACAGTGTTTGTATGAGCAGCATAAAGTTGTGAATGATTTTGTCATGCACCAGACCACTTCAATAGGGAGCATGTGTTGTTTCAAAGTCAGGCAGTGGCAGCTTATCAGAGACACCTGTCATGTACTGAAGCCATTTGAAGAGGCCATAAAATCTGTCAGAATGGACAACTTCAGCATAAACAATGTCATTCCCCTCATATTTAGCTTATAACACATGCTCACACTGATGCAACAAGGGACAATGGCAGAAGAAGTACAGCTTGCGCATCTTGCTGGCTATCCTGTAGCTGTTGAGGAGCCACAAAGAGAAAGTCTCAGAGAGGATGAAGATGAGAAGGTGTCACTAGAGGATGAGGTGGTGGAGTCGGTACTGGAGGAGCAGGAGGTTGATGATGACAATAACGCCAGTTAAGACACCCAATTATCTTATTGGGCTCAGAGCTGGAAAGAACTGGCTATTGTGGCATGCTGGCCAGAATGGCAAGCTATATCCTTGCTTTCTTATGTAATGGCAGGCTTATCATTCATATGAAGTGTGGTGATTACTGGATAGCCATGCTTTTAGACCCTCGCTATCAAAGCAAAATGGGTAAGGAATTTGCTAGACACAGTATCTCTATTGTCTGATTGCAAATGAGCATAGGCGAGTAAGGTATTAATTTGCTGTTGGGGGAGGAGCCTTTGTGGGAGTGTGTGTATATATATCCACACAGTATTAGCTTGTTAATTATAGCTTGCTGCTTTTCCAAGACTGCTTTACCAAGAGCTGATCTACAAGAGCATTGGAGATATTCAGAAGGTAATCTGGAGGTGGACACAATCTAAACAAGTAAGATTTGTTTGTTTAAAATCTTTCCCCTCTTTACAATGGCAGACCTGGTTCTGTGCAGGAATTGTTGTGCTTTTATTTCAGGTTCCACTCTTCAGAGGTTTGGATACTGTCTAATCTGTAGACAGCTGTCCATAATGCAGCAGGATATAACCTTTTTGAAATATGAGATTTTTAAATTAACCACTAAACAAACTCAGGCTGAGAACATTGCAATGCCACTGCCACAGAGGCCCCCTAGAAATGGAAGATGGGTTACTGTAGGTTCTGGTAGACTGAGAGTTGTGGATAGAAGGCATGTCCCACAGTCTGTGGCTCTCCATAATTCATTTGCAGCACTTTCAGAGTGCAAGAGCAACATGGAGGATGGCTCAAGCACAGGGGGTGAGAAACAATCATCTCCCATGGCTAAAGTATGTAAGACTGCAGCCAAAGACAAAAAGGAGAAGGTGAGGATTGATAGTAGGCAGCTGTTGGTGGGCGATTCCATCATAAGAGGTGTGAAGTTTGAGGAGAATGGTGTTGTGAGATGTCTCCCTGGTTCTACCGCTAGCAGGGATAGACGACGGATCCTTAATATTGTTAGGCAAGCAAAGCAGAAAAGGGAAGTGGATGTTATTTTCCATCTTGGGACAAACGATCTGGCTTGCAATGAGGTTTCAAAGGTGAAAGAAGCTTTTCACACACTTGGAAAGGATATACGGGCGGTTGCATCAACAGTTTCATTCTCTGCAGTTTTGCGTGTGCATAAACTTCAGCATGACAGGAAGATGCGCATTAAGGAATTCAATGTATGGCTTGGTGAATGGTGTCTGAACCAAGGGTTTGGCTTTGTGTCTCATGTTAGCACTTGTTGGAATGGAAAAGAACTGTACAAGAAAGATGGTTTGCATCTTTCTCTCAAGGGAACGAATGTCCTCGGTGAACAGTTCCAAGTATTTGCTAAGAAGCATTTAAACTAGGAAAGGGGGGCAAAAGAGTGATAATCCAGCAGTCCAACTGCCCCCCGAAACAATGCCAGAAGAGACCAGTAGCACAAAGGTTAAGAAATGACAAGCTCAGAGTCTTGTCTACAAATACTCGTAGTCTAGGGAATAATATCAACGAACTTGAGGCTATAATGGCATCTGAGAATATAGATGTAGTGGCTGTTACTGAGACGTGGTTCAAGGGGAGTAATGACTGGGATACATCAATACCAGGGTTCTCTCTATACAGGAAAGATAGAGAAAGCAAGAAGGGGGGAGGGGTGGCCCTGTATGTGAAAGATAGCATAAAATCTAATTTGATACAAGTTAGCAAGAACAATTTAGAGTTAGTTTGGGTTACCTTGCAGCTTGATAATCATAAGGTAACTTGTGTAGGTGTGATATATAGACCACCTAGCCAAGTCAAAGAATTAGATGATCTACTAGTTGAGGAAATAGCTAAAATGACATTGAAGGGGGGAAGTTATCATTATGGGAGACTTCAATCTTCCAGATGTAAACTGGAAAACCAAAATAGCTAGTTCTGCCAGGAGTACAGATATTCTAAATTCTCTACTGGGATTATCTCTACAGCAAGAAGTGGAGGAGCCAACCCGGAAGGAGGCCATTTTAGATTTAGTATTCACAAATGGGAATTTGGTATCTGATATTACTGTAGGGGAAAGCTTGGAATCTAGTGATCACCAGTCAGTGTGGTTTACTATAAGTACAGTGACTGAGTCACACCACACAAAAACAAAAGTTTTAGATTTTAGAAAAACGGACTTTTCTAAAATTAGATTAGTGGTATACGAGTCCCTATCAGACTGGAACAGTTTCATTGGAGTCCAGGAGAAATGGGACTACTTAAAAGTGGCACTATTGAAGGCAACAGAAAATTGCATTAGGCTTGTCAGTAAAAGCAAAAAAAGGAAAAGAACACTGTGGTACTCAGCAGAAGTGGCCAAAATCATTAAAAACAAAAAGATAGCATTTAGGAATTATAAAAAAAAAATAAAAAATAAAAAACAGGATGACAGACAAATTTATAAGATTAGGCAGAGAGAGGCCAAACAAGTTATAAGAGCTTCTAAAGCACAGGCAGAAGAGAAATTAGCTCAGTCAGGGAAAAAAGGCGATAAGGCATTCTTCAGATACATAAATGAAAAAAGGAAACTAAAACAAGGAATTACCAAATTAAAAACAAAAGAAGGAAGGTATATGGAAGAAGATAAAGGACTAGCTGACTGCCTCAATGAATACTTCTGTTCAGTTTTTACAAAGGAAAATGAAGGAGAAGGACCTCAGTTAGGAAAGAAGACTAATGAATCTTTTGATGCATGTGTCTTTACAGAGGAAGAGGTTCTAAGTCAACTGTCTAAAATTAATACAAATAAGTCACAGGGGCCTGATGGGATACACCCAAAGCTATTAAAAGAGCTCAGCGGTGAACTAGCAAAACCATTAACAGATTTATTTAACCAATCACTGGCAACAGGAGTCGTCCCAGAAGATTGGAAATTAGCAAATGTTGTGCCCATTCACAAGAAAGGTAGTAGGGAGGAATCGGGCAACTATAGGCCAGTAAGCCTGACATCAATAGTGGGGAAATTAATGGAAACCATACTTAAGGAGAGGATTGTGGAACATCTAAAATCCCATGGATTGAAAGATGAAAAACAGCATGGGTTTACTTCAGGGAGATCATGTCAAACTAATCTAATAGATTTTTTTGATTGGGTGACTCAAATAATAGATGGAGGAGGTGCAGTAGACATCGCTTATCTAGACTTTAGTAAGGCTTTTGATACTGTCCCACATAGAAGGCTTATCAATAAAGTGCAGTCTTTGGGCTTGGACTCCCATATTGTTAAATGGATTAGGCAGTGGCTGAGGGACAGGCAACAGAGGGTTGTAGTCAATGGAGTATATTCAGACCAAGGTCTTGTTACCAGTGGGGTACCTCAGGGATCTGTTCTGGGACCCATATTGTTTAATATCTTTATCAGCGAAATTGCAGAAAGCCTCGATGGTAAGGTGTGTCTTTTTGCTGATGACACAAAGATTTGTAACAGGGTTGATGTTCCTAAAGGGATATACCAAATGGAAAAGGACTTAGGAAAACTAGAGGAATGGTACAAAAATCTGGCAACTAAAATTTAATGTTGATAAGTGCAAGATAATGCACCTGGGACGTAATAACCCAAGAGCAGAATATAAAATCAGTGATACAGTCCTAACCTCAGTATCTGAGGAAAGGGATTTAGGGATCATTATTTCAGAAGACTTAAAGGTAGGCAGACAATGTCATAGAGCAGCAGGAAATGCTAGCAGAATGCTTGGGTGTATAGAGAGAGGAATTACCAGTAGAAAGAGGGAGGTGCTCATGCCGCTCTACAGAGCACTAGTGAGACCTCATTTGGAGTATTGTGCTCAGTACTGGAGACCATATCTCCAGAAGGATATTGATACTTTGGAGAGAGTTCAGAGAAGAGCTACTAAACTGGTACATGGATTGCAGGATAAAACTTACCAGGAAAGATTAAAGCACCTTAACATGTATAGCTTGGAATAAAGACGAGACAGAGGGGATATGATAGAAACTTTTAAATACATAAAGGGAATCAACAAGGTAAAAGAGCAGAGAATATTTAAAAGAAGAAAAACTGCTACAAGAGGACATCGTTTTAAATTAGAGGGGCAAAGGTTTAAAAGTAATATCAGGAAGTATTACTTTACTGAGAGAGTAGTGGATGCATGGAATAGCCTTCCTGCAGAAGTGGTAGCTGCAAATACAGTGGAGGAGTTTAAGCATGCATGGGATAGGCATAAGGCCATCCTTCATATAAGATAGGGCCAGGGGCTATCCATAGTATTTAGTAAATTGGGCAGACTAGATAGGCCAAATGGTTCTTATCTGCCGACACATTCTATGAAAGGGAGGCCAAATTATTTTATTACCAGGAAACACTGTGTATGCAGCTTGCCACAGCTTTCAGCAAGCAGGCGTTTGACATCCACATTTTTGAGGTCCCTGCCTTCTGCCATCTCCGCTAGAGAAAGAGCAAAAATGTGTAAAAATTAACTAAAGAGATAACATCTTTTCATAAAAAATATGATTCCTAGGACACTAGAGGCTATATACCATTTTTAAGGGCAATTTGAGCAACTTTGATTCCGAATCAATCAACGCCTTCCGAAACAAATTCGATTTTTTCAAATCTTCACCAAATCAGACACAAAATGCATTTCAAGAAATATATTCATTCTTACAATAGACCTTTAAACAATTGCTCAAGCACCTCAACACCTATCTAACTTTGGCACTTACCACAGACAGACATTGTTGTGCCTTTGGTGATCTCCCAGAATTGTATTTTAGCCGTCATGGCAGATAACAGGTAGAATTTAGTGTTTGGTTCCCGTCTTACAGAGATCGCCTTGACGTGTGTCAGACGGGCCCAAATACATTTTGTACATTTTTGTACTTTATTTGGTTTGCAGAGTGCTGTTGTATTGTATTTTTTTATTTGTGTTTTCAGCCATGGCAATGTGCACCTGCACATTGGGATGTGCTGACTGACCCCCTTTTTTTCTTTGCGGCTTAGTGATCTTCTATATCATGCAATTTAGCAGTAAGTCTACTAATCTCCTTTTCTAATGTCTCATTGGCATCAATCAGTGTTATAGCATAAGCAGAAATAAAATATGAACAAAATATGTCTTCAAACCTGCTCCGACTCAGATACAGGAGCAGACATGCTTCCATAATTCACGTTTCATCATACTGATTGTAAAGACACCAAATATGAAATATGTAGGCTTTAAAGAAGGTGAGATGCTTGTCACTTGGGAATGCATTCAGTAAAGTATGGGGAGTTTGTCCCTTCATGGCTTCATGTCCCAAATGCAATTATTAATATGTAGTTCTTAAAAAGGTTCTCTGATCCTAACATCATTTTTTTTTTTATGTGTGCCTAACACCCCTAACAAAGCACAATCTACTGTAATCATGCTCTTTACACCTCCTGTGGCCTTAATAGTACACCTTAACATTAATCCTGCTAGTCTTTCTCTGTGTTAGAGCTCATTCAAGGACCGTCCGAATGGGTTCTCATCCATTACGCAATTTTGCAGAACGGGTGCAGACCCATTCATTTTAATGTCCGCATCTGTAGTTCCGTTCCGCGGCCCCACAAAAAAATATAGAGCAAGTCCTATTCTTGTCCGCAATTGCGGACAATTATAGGCATTTCTATTATAGTTCCAGCCATGTGCGGTCAGCAAATTGTGAAATGCTACTTATTGGGGTGTCTACCTTGCTTAATAGATAAGCAATTCTATTATGCCTTGATTCTCAAATTGTAGTGAATAAGCTGTGTAATTTAACTGTTATTGGGGTGTCCATCTTGTTGGATAGATAATCAATTCTATTAAAACTTGATTCTCAAATTGGGGTGAATAAGCTGTCTAATACTATTGTTATTGGGGTGTCCACATTGACATCAAATTAATAATTTTACATATACAGTTACTGTTACTGTACAGTATGTCCAACCAAGTGGTGACAGGGCCCTCCAAAGGAAGGGGCAGAAATAACATTTCTCATGCTGTGATTCCAGCGCCAATGTCCTCCTCTGCCTCCTCATCCTTCAACTTGTCCTCAGCCTCCACTGAAGGCGCAGTTCTGAGTGGTCTCCCAGATGCTGATAAATATGGCTGGCCAGGAGAGGTGGCACCTACATTTCAAGGCTACCTGAGCCCTGTGGGGGCTGAACTAGCAGAGGAGGAGGATGAGGACAAGGAAGAGGACATTAACTCCCAGGAATTATATACAGAAATAGGTGCTTTAATAGTAGGAGCATGAGGAGATGGAGGGCAATGAGGAAGACCAGGCAGATAACCCTGATAGATCCTGGCAGTATGCAGTGGAGAGAAAGGCAGGGAGTCCCTCCTATTCCCTTGTGCAAAGGGACAGCAACATAATCAGCATTCGGCAGAGGGATGACTACTGGCTGTCCATGATGTCAGACCCTCACTACCGGGCCAAAATGGGTGTAATTTTTTCACCTGCTGAGAGGGATCATATACTCAACTACTATCGAGACACCCTATATAGTCAGTCAGTCGCTGCCTATGTGCATTATCACCCATCCTAATGAAGGTGTGACCGGTGTGACCCTCTGAGCTCATGGTCGACTGGTCGACTTCCATGACTGCTGGGGGGGGGGGGGGTAGGAGCAGTACCAGCTCCATCAGCAGCAACTTAAGTCTTGAGTCTCTAATGAGAACTTTTCTTCACCCGCCTACTGAAGAAAACACCCAGCAGCAGTGGGACATGGAGCAGAACCAGCAGGTGGTGGCATACTTGGAGTGCACCCTTTCACCCCAGATCCAAGATCCCATGGACTATTGGGCAACCAAACTTGAATTGTGGCTGCAACTGCCCAAGCTTGCCCTGGATAAGCTTTCCTGCCTGGCCAGCAGTGTGGCATCAAAGCGGGTGTTTAGTGCAGCGGGGGGCATAGTTACCCCAAAGAGAACTCGCCTTTCAACACAAAATGTAGAGAGATTGACCTTTATAAAGACTAATCAGGAGTGGATCAGCCAGGATTTCCACACACCTGTGCCTGATGCATCAGACTTGTTTATTCTGGCATTGATGTTCTGACTGCAGTGTGCTGCCACACCAGAGCATTGTGAAAAATGCCCTGCTACTTCTGGTCATGTGCTTCAGCCACTATTCTGATGCTGCCATCTCCTTGATGCCACACACCGGCTGCCTCTGCTGCCATCTTTTCCTACTGCCACCATCTTGTGCTAGTACAGCCACTACTATTGCCCCCCCCCTCTCACATACCCACTCTGTGTTTGGGCCACTATGTTGACTTCTCATGCTGTTGCCACCCTCACCAATCTGACTGGTTCTCTATGTTTACTCTTCATGCTGTTGCCACCCTCACCACTCTGTTACAGGGCCACTAATGTCAATGTTTGGCCTTGTGGACATCACTGTTTATTTTACCCTTCTGATCTGTCAGAAGAACCGTAAAATGAAAAACACAATGGATCCTGTCTTTGGAGCATCCATAATGCCAATATCACACACTATTTTGCATTGTGTTTTGATCACTATTTGGAAGCCAAAAGCAGAAGTGGATCCAAAACACAGAAGACTTGCAAATATTTCCATCACATCATCTCTGTTTTGGATCCACTCCTGTTTTTGCCTTACCCATACTGATCAAAAACTGATGCAAAAAAATTACCAAATACTGACCATGGGTAGTCGGATGCAAAAAAGACAAGACTCGCTTTTTTGGGGTTGTTCTTATGACAAATCAGCAGAAGGGAAAAATAAACAGTGATGTCAACACAAACTTACAGCTGACACTCTCCCCACTCTGTCATGGGGCCACTACTTGTATCAGTGGCTAACAAAATAGGTGTCACGGTCTCTCCTGTGACAGAGGTCAGAACATCTAGGAGACTGGCTGCATGTGATCTGACAGCCTCTCTGGTTTTACTCTTCTGTGTTGTTGCTGGGTATGACCACATCTCTGGTCTCAGGTGTAGATTAAGTGGTCATTCCTACTCCTCTATTTAGTCTGGCCTCACCCATAGTGCTATGCGGCTGATAGCACCATTTGGTTGTGAAGAGCTGGTGTCTGATTCTCCTCTGAGTTCCTGCTCGTCTGCATATTTTGGAGTTAAGGTTTTCCCCTACCTTTTGGTATTAGGCCTGAGGGAGTCTCCTGTTTCTTTAGCTGGGAAGGAACAGGTCATCTCTTGTCCTGACACTATTTCCAGGGCCCTTTAGGGTCAGATAGGGGCCTAGGTTCCTGCGTATGAACATTCCTACTATCAAGGTCTGTTCATTCTTATAGTAGTCAGGGCTTGGGTTAGGGATTCATTGAGTATACAGTACATGAAGTACTATGAAATTGAAGACAATTACGGAAATGTGATACACTATACCTGAGGGGATCCGATGGTTGCTGCACTATGAATTATCACAAGAGAATGAATTGTTTTGTATAGAGTTTTTATATGCACCAGTATGGAATTGAACAGGAAATTAGCACTGATTACTTCCTGCAATGTTTCTATATATACACAGTCACTTTATTATTTGTTTCACTTGGCTTGATAATGGCTCTGTGAGAGAGCTGAAACGTTGCCTGTATCAACATGTGTTGAATAAATTTTGTATGAAGGAGTGCTGCGTTACATTTATTTGGATTGTGTTTGGACCCCAGGACCTAGGGGAATAACGCTGACACCTGAATCATCTCCATCACTTGAAGTGAGTAGTGCTGCCCTGTCATTTTTTAGATATACTTTTGGTCTTCAAGGCTTTGCACCAGTGGAAAAAAGTTAAAGGTCTGTTGTGGCCTCGCAAGTTCATTACAATAAGGTATGGAGAATTCTACAGTTAACCATGAAGCACATGTTTTTTCATACAATAACTTGGATGTGGAAAGGATTATGGGAGCTGTAGAGGGTGAGGCCATCTTTTTGAATGTACCCTCGGTAACCAATCTCAAAAGGGACTATGAGAATGTGACAAAAAATAATCTTTCGTTTGAATTACATTTGTTAACACTGGCACAATATCATAAACATAACCGGATCCCGAGAGGGATAAAGACACGGTTGAAACGTAATATTTTTACACAAGATGCTGAGTTTCGAGCCAAATTTGAGGCCATTTCTAACAAATATGCACTATATATTATTCTCCTTAATATTGAATATCTGCAGAAGGATGTGCTTGCATCTAAAGAGAGGATGCAAGTTCTTGAAAACTCATTAAGAACTAATACGACAAACAGGATTATAAGACCGAACGAGTATATGTATGGAAGGAGACACAAAATAACGCAAGGACGTATCCAAAAAGACCTTAGAAAAAGTTTCAGGATTCCAAGCGTGATACGAGGGGTCAACAGAAGGAAAATAAGCTGAATACTAACAAGTTGGTTCATGTTCCTTTTTTAGGAGACAGCTGTCCCCCCACGGAAACCGTACAAGGAGGGGAGGATGTTGTCGCCATCCCTCCCGGAAGAAACAAGCCACAACGTCCACAGAGACAAATGACTTCCAAAATACAGAGAAAGAAATAAGTCCATACAATGCAGTGGTAAATATATCATAATATGAGTTAATTATTATGGAAATGAAAGTGTTAAACAAGGGGTTGTCATTTTGTCCACAGTCCAAAATGGATTGGTTCCAGATGGAATTTGACTTGAACCGCTTCTTCAGGGTTGCTGCACTATGAATTGTCACAAGAGAATGAATTGTTTTGTATGGAGTTTTTATATGCATCAGGATGGAATTGAACAGGAAATTAGCACTGTTTACTTCCTGCAATATTTCTATATATGCACAGTCACTTTATTATGTGTTTCACTTGCCTTGATAATGGCTCTGTGAAAGAGCTGAAACGTTGCCTGTATCAACACGTGTTGAATAAATTTTGTAATGTTTCACTTTTTATCTAAGGAGTGCTGCGTTACATTTATTTGGATTGTGTTTGGACCCCAGGACCTATGGGAATAACGCTGGCACCTAAATCATCTGCATCACTTCAAGTGAGGAGTGCTGCCCTGCCATTTTTTGGATATACAGTTGCAAGAAAAAGTATGTGAACCCTTTGGAATGATATGGATTTCTGCACAAATTGGTCATAAAATGTGATCTGATCTTCCTCTAAGTCACAACAATTGACAATCACAGTCTGCTTAAACTAATAACACACAAAGAATTAAATGTTACCATGTTTTTATTGAACACACCATGTAAATATTCGCAGTGCAGGTGGAAAAAGTATGTGAACCCTTAGATTTAGTAACTGGTTGAACCTCCTTTGGCAGCAATAACTTCTAACAAATGTTTCCTGTAGTTGCAGATCAGATGTGCACAACGGTCAGGAGTAATTCTTGACCATTCCTCTTTACAGAACTGTTTCAGTTCAGCAATATTCTTGGGATGTCTGGTGTGAATCGATTTGAGGTCAGGACTCTGACTGGACCACTCCAGAAGGCATATTATCTTCTGTTTAAGCCATTCTGTTGTTGATTTACTTCTATGCTTTGGGTCGTTGTCCTGTTGCAACACCCATCTTCTGTTGAGCGTCAGCTGGTGGAGAGATGGCCTTAAAGGGAACCTGTCATGTGGATATTTGATTATAATCTAACTAATTATATACAATCATTAACTACTAAAAAGTGCCTTAGGCTACTTTCACACTAGCGTTCGATCGGATCCGTTCTGAACGGATCCGCTCATATTAATGCAGACGGTGGCTCCGTTCAGAACGGATCCGTCTGCATTATATTGGCAAAAAATGGCTAAGTGTGAAATTAGCCTGAGCAGATCCGTCCAGACTTTTACATTGAAAGTCAATGGGGGACGGATCCGTTTGAAGATTGAGCCATATTGTGGCATCTTCAAACGGATCCGTCACCATTGACTTACATTGTAAGTCTGGACGGATCCGCACGGCCAGGCGGACACCGGAATGCTGCAAGCAGCGTTCAGGTGTCCGCCTGCTGAGCGGAGCGGAGGCTGAACGCCGCCAGACTGATGCAGTCTGAGCGGATCCGCATCCATTCAGACTGCATCAAGGCTGGACGGAAGCGTTCGGGTCCGCTTGTGAGCCCCTTCAAACGGAGCTCACGAGCGGACAGCCGAACGCTAGTGTGAAACTAGCCTTAGATGTATTCACTTACTGGTGTGACAGATGGTTATCTCATAATATACACACAAAGATTCTGCATGCTAATGAGCTAATTTGAGTCCGGCGTGATGTCATTGAGTCCAACGTATATTTAATTCAGAGCTATAGCCACTCCCCTGCCCACCTGCTGCTAATTCATATGGAAACAAACTGTCATTCAGCAGCAGGTGGGCGGGGAGAGTCGGGAGCTCATGAATATTCATGACTCATCATTATCAGCTGGAGCTTTTCAATACAAGATGTTGGCAGATTGACTGGGTCAATTAAAGAAAGTGACCTAGCATTTTGCTAATAGAATCAGTCACTAATTTATGTTGCCCTTAGTTAGGACACCATAAAACTGGTGACAGGTTCCCTTTAAGTTCTCCTGCAAAATGTCTTGATAAACTTGGAAATTGATTTTTCCTTCGATGATAGCAATCCATCCAGGCCCTGACGCAGCAAAGCAGCCCCAAACCATGATGCCCCCACCACCATACTTCACAGTTGGGATGAGATTTTGATGTTGGTGTGCTGTGCCTCTTTTTCTCCACACATAGTGTTGTGTGTTTCTTCCAAACAACTCAACTTTGGTTTCATCTGTCCACAGAATATTTTGCCAGTACTGCTGTGAAACATCCAGGTGCTATTGTGAAAACTGTAAACGTGTAGCAAATTTTTTTTGGGACAGCAGTGGCTTCCTCTGTGGTATCCTCCCATGAAATCCATTCTTGTTTAGTATTTTACGTATTGTAGATTTGCTAACAGGGATGTTAGCATATGCCAGAGACTTTTGTAAGTCTTTAGCTGACACTCTAGGATTCTTCTTCACCGCATTGAGCAGTCTGCGCTGTGGTCTTGCAGTCATCTTTACAGGACAGCCACTTAGGGAGAGTAGCAGCAGTGCTGAACTTTCTTCATTTATAGACAAGCTTTATGCAAGTCAACAATTCTTAATCGTAGGTCTTCTTAGAGCTCTTTTGTGCAAGGCATCATTCACATGAGGCAATGCTTCTTGTGAAAAGCAAACCCAGAACTAGTGTTTTTTTTATAGGGCAGGGCAGCTGTTACCAACACCTCCAATCTCATCTCATTGATTGGACTCCAGTTGGCTGACACCTTACTCCAATTAGCTCTTGGAGATGTCATTAGTCTAGGGGTTCACATACTTTTTCCACCTGCACTGTGAATGTTTACATGGTGTGTTCAATAAAAACATGGAAACATTTAATTCTTTGTGTGTTATTGGTTTAAGCAGACTGTGATTGTCTATTGTTGTGACTTAGATGAAGATCAGATCACATTTTATGACCAATTTGTGCAGAAATCCATATAATTCCAAAGGGTTCACATACTTTATCTTTCAACTGTATATATAAAGGATACAAGGCAGCACTCCTGTCTTGTAAGTGAAAACGGATCCCTTTATTACACCATATGCAACGTTTCAGCTCATCTTATTGGAGCCTTTGTCAAGCAGTGAATTCAGTGCTCATCATAAGTATATATACTTTAGGTGAATGCATTCAAGACTTGATTGTTACAAAAATGTATCAATCAATAACCATGATTATCAGTGTAAATACAAAAGACATTAATACATAAAAATTCATAAACATAATAAAACACGATCCCCAGAATTAACAAATAAATATCCGTGTATAAATTCATGTGTATATTTATTAATCCACAATATTATAGTGTATATCATCATGATATAAATAATTGTGCACATGTGTAAATATAATCCTATGTGGTTATTGTATAATTAAAACTATGTTCTATCGTGGGGCGCTCACCCTATTAATCAGGACTCCATGTGGCTGCAGTCTGGCGTGCCGAAATAGCTACTGCCCCTGCACGGGCACAGTGCAAGTCTCGCGAGAACATCACACCGCTCGTGCGTTCATGCAACCTGGGTGATGCAATGTTTCCACCAGATACTTGATAAAGTTTGCCCTCTTTGAATCCTCCACATCGCATGTTTCTACAGATCCAAGATACTCAGCTGGTAGTCATAGTTACCAGGTAAACAGAGATGGTTCCATTGATGATATAAAGCAAAAAAAAAAATATATTAAAACTAGACATTGAATCCCTTCTTGAGGTTGAGACCTGTAATATATTTTTGTTTCAAGATAATTTTTATATTCAGCTGCGCGGAACCGCAATGGGGTGAAACGTAGCGCCAAATTATGCAAATATCTTTATGGCCCATATGGAGGAGAGACACATCTATGTGAGTCACCACTTCAGACATGTTCTGGGATGGTGGCGTTACATAGATGATGTCTTCCTACTTCGGACGGGTACGGAATCAGAACTTACTGATTTCTGATAATTTGACAACAGCATAGATCCTGGGGTTAAGTTCACACTTGTATGATTACCAAATGAGGTACAATTCTTGGATGTTACTGTAAGGAGAGTAGGTCAACAATTGCATATGGATTTATATGTGAAAGCAACAGATAGAAACACATTGCTGAGATATGATAGTAATCATTCCGAACCAATGTTGAAATCCTTACTCTATAGTCAACTACTCAGGGTAAATTTTTTTTTCAAAACACAGAGGTCTAGGAAGAAATATTAACAGAGATTGGGACCAAATTTGTCAGTAGAGGTTACCCGAGAAATTTGAAACAGAGGTGCACTGATAAGGTACATTTATTGTCTAGGGAGACCCTTTTAAGAAGTGACAAAACACAGAAAACTAAAATGGATTGTATTCCATTTGTCTCTAGTTACACACCAATGAGTATGAAAAGTATGAAGAAAATTCTGTATGCCTCCACTCATGTCCTTCCAATATACCCAAAATCTTCCTGTCTTGTCTAGGCTGATATAGGCTCCAAGAAACAAACATGCTGTTCAGATTTTGGTGTCACCAGGACAGGTTGTTACCCCTGCCACAACTGTTTAAATTGATCATTAATTTTGAGAGATCCCTCGTCTGCACATCCAGATACTGGGGCGGGTATACGTATAAAACATTATTTAACTTGTGACTCATCGCATGTAGTTAATTTACTTGAATGCCCTTGTCACTTGCACTACGTAGGAGAAAACATGTGGGACGTTAACCCCTTCCCGACCGCAATCTGTATATATACGTGATAGCTGCACATACCCCGTGCAGCTACCATGTATATAAACGTTCTGGCAGCTCTTTAATCCAAGAGCTGCAAAGTGCTTGGATTAATGCTTCTGCCCCTGCCTTCTATGCTGTCACGGACAGCATACAGTGCAATAATGCCGGCAAGGGACCAATCAGAGTGGCCCCTTGCCGGCAATAGATCCGATTGGTTAGTCTGGCAGACTAACCAATCGGATTGTGGCAGTGAAAAAATGCCAGTTTCAGGCTCTGATCTGTGCTCTGCAGATCAGAGCCTGAAATCACAGTTTCCTTGTGCCCCCCCCCGATCCGTGCAGCCCCCCCGATCTGTGCAGCCCCCCCGATCTGTGCAGCCCCCATCTGTGCCTCATCTTGCGTCCACAGACAGTGCCCCTCATTGAGTCCGCCCCCTCCATTCCTCCTGCTGGCCGCGGAATGGAAGCGTCACACCCTCCCTCCCCCCCTTCCAGCGCTGCCCCCCGCTCGGTCTGCCCCCCTGCTGTGTTTGATGGCAGCGGCTCCATTCCTGAGCCGCCACCATCATCAGAGTGTCAGCTCTATGCTGACACTCTGCTGTAAGTTCTGTAACCCCATAGATGCCGCGGCAGTGGCATCCATGGGGTTAATAGAGGGAGGAGGCTCCCTCTCTCCACCATCAGGGCTGCTGCGCTGCGATGGCAGCCCTGATGGTTGCCATAGCAACCGGACGCTTTGCAAAAGCGTCCGCTGTTGCCACCTACAGGGCATCTGAATGTATTACACTTTGCAATGCAAGTGCATTGCAAAGTATAGTACAGCCCCACTGGATCTTCAAGATTCAAAAAAGTAAAAATAAATAAATAAAAATGTAAAATTAAAAAAATAAATTGCCGTTTCCTATAAAAAAATTAAAATAAAAAAACTACACATATTAGGTAACACCGCGTCCGTAACGACCGTTTCTATAAAGATATCACATGATAGACCCGTCCGATAAACACCATAAAAAATAAAAACTGTGTAAAAAAAAGCCATTTTTGTCACCTTACATCACAAAAAGTGCAACAGCAAGCGATCGAAAAGGCGTCTGACCCTCAAAATAGTAGCAATCAAACCGTCACCTCGTCCCGCAAAAAATTATACCCTATTTAAGACAATCGCCCAAAAAATAAAAAAGCTATGGCTCTCAGACTATGGAGACACTAAAACATAATTTTTTTTGTTTCAGAAATGCTATTATTGTGTAAAACTTAAATAAATAAGAAAAAGTATACATATTAGGTATTGCCACGTTCACAACTATCTTCTCTATAAAACTATCACATAACCTAACTCCTCAGATGAACACTGTAAAAATAAATAAATGAAAACTGTTCCAAAACAGCCAATTTTTGGGTCACCTTGGCCCATAAAGTGTAATAATGAATGATCAAAAAATCCTATGTACCCAAAAATGGTACCAATAAAAACCTCAACACTTTCTGCAAAAAACAAGCCCCTGCACAAGACGATCAGCAGAAAAATAAAAAACATATGGCGTTCAGAAAACCAATCCAGCACAATCTGCCTTCCAAAAACCGTATGGCATTCCTTTCCTTTTGCGCCCTGCCGTGTGCCCGTACAGCAGTTTATGACCACATGTGGGGTGTTTATGTAAACCGCAGAATCAGGGTAATAAATATTGAGTTTTGTTTGGCTGTTAACCCTCAATGTGTTAAAGAAAAAAAAATTATAAAATGGAAAATCTGCCCAAAAAGTGAAATTTAGAAATTTCATCTCCATTTTCCTTTAATTCTAAATGCTTAACAAAGTTTGTAAAATCAGTTTTGAGTAACTTGAGGGGTGTAGTTTCTACAATGGGGTCATTTATGGGGGTTTCCACTATGTAAGCCTCACAAACCTGAGCTGGTCCTTAAAAAATGGGTTTTGGAAATTTTCGTAAAAATTGTAAGAATTGCTTCTAAACTTCTAAGCCTTCTAACGTCCTAAAAAAAATAAAATTACATTTCCAAAATGATGCCAACATAAAGTCGACATATGAGGAATGTTAAGTAATAAATATTTTATTAGGTATGACTTTCTGTTTTAGAAGCAGAGAAATTGTGAATTTTTCAAAATTTTTGGTAAATTTGGGATTTTTTCATAAATAAAGGTGAAATATATTGAATCAAATATATGACTATCATGTAGTACAATGTGTCACGAGAAAACAATCTCAGAATGGCGTGGATTAGTAAAAGTGTTCCAAAGCTATTACCACATAAAGTGACGCATGTCAGATTTGTAAATTTTGACCTGGACACTGGGGCATCAATGACCCTTGGTCATGAAAGGGTTAAGACTAGGGATGAGCGAACTCGAACTGTATAGTTCGGGTTCGTACCGAATTTTGGGGTGTCCGTGACACGGACCCGAACCCGGACATTTTCGTAAAAGTCCGGGTTCGGGTTCGGTGTTCGTCGCTTTCTTCGCGCTTTTGTGACGCTTTCTTGGCGCTTTTTGAAAGGCTGCAAAGCAGCCAATCAACAAGCGTCATACTACTTGCCCCAAGAGGCCATCACAGCCATGCCTACTATTGGCATGGCTGTGATTGGCCAGAGCACCATGTGACCCAGCCTCTATTTAAGCTGGAGTCACATAGCGCCGCCCGTCACTCTGCTCTGATTAGCGTAGGGAGAGGTTGCGGCTGCGACAGTAGGGCGAGATTAGGCAGATTAACTCCTCCAAAGGACTTGATTAACTGATCGATCTGCAGCTGTGGATCATTGAGCTGCTGATCCTCAATTGCTCACTGTTTTTAGGCTGCACAGACCGTTTGTCAGTCTCATTTTTCTGGGGTGATCGGCGGCCATTTTGTGTCTTGTGGTGCGCCAGCACAAGCTGCGACCAAGTGCATTTAACCCTCAATGGTGTGGTTGTTTTTTGGCTAAAGCCTACATCAGGGTGAAGCTGTCACACCAAGTGCATTTAACCAGCAATAGTCTGTTCATTTTTTGGCCATATACAAAATCAGGGGCAAGCTGCGCCTGTCACCAAGTGCATTTAACCCTCAATGGTGTGGTTGTTTTTTGGCTAAAGCCTACATCAGGGTGAAGCTGTCACACCAAGTGCATTTAACCAGCAATAGTCTGTTCATTTTTTGGCCATATACAAAATCAGGGGCAAGCTGCGCCTGTCACCAAGTGCATTTAACCCTCAATGGTGTGGTTGTTTTTTGGCTAAAGCCTACATCAGGGTGAAGCTGTCACACCAAGTGCATTTAACCAGCAATAGTCTGTTCATTTTTTGGCCATATCCCAGTCTAATTCTGTCACTAAATCCATACCGGTCACCCAGCGCCTAAATACTAGGCCTCAAATTTATATCCAGCTAAATCTGTCCCTAGTGCTGTAGCTGGGCGAGTTATTTAGTGTCCGTTCAAGCACATTTCTTGTTCTGGGTTGAAATACAATTCCCAATTTAGCAATTTCATAATTTAGTGGTTCCTGCTATATCAGAGCTATTTGAAATCTATCCCAAAAAGGGTATATAATATTGAAGGTGCACATTGGGTCATTCAGAATAACTTCACACACACCCGCTACTGTGTATTTCCAAGTCTAATTCTGTCACTAAACCCATACCTGTCACCCAGCGCCTAAATACTAGGCCTCAAATTTAAATCCCTCTAAATCTCTCGTTACCCACCGCTGTACTGTTGTTGCTGGGCAAGATATTTAGTGTCCGTCAAAGCACATTTTTTGTTCTGGGTTGAAGTACAATTCCCAATTTAGCAATTTCATAATTTAGTGGTTTCTGCTATATCAGAGCTATTTGAAATCTATCCCTAAAAGGGTATATAATATTGAAGGTGCACATAGGGTCATTCAGAATAACTTCACACACACGCTTCTGTGCATTTCCAAGTCTAATTCTGTCACTAAATCCATACCGGTGACCCAGCGCCTAAATACTAGGCCTCAAATTTAAATCCCTCTAAATCTCTCGTTACCCACCACTGTACTGTTGTTGCTGGGCAAGATATTTAGTGTCCGTCAAAGCACATTTTTTGTTCTGGGTTGAAGTACAATTCCCAATTTAGCAATTTCATAATTTAGTGGTTTCTGCTATATCAGAGCTATTTGAAATCTATCCCTAAAAGGGTATATAATATTGAAGGTGCACATAGGGTCATTCAGAATAACTTCACACACACGCTTCTGTGCATTTCCAAGTCTAATTCTGTCACTAAATCCATACCGGTGACCCAGCGCCTAAATACTAGGCCTCAAATTTAAATCCCTCTAAATCTCTCGTTACCCACCGCTGTACTGTTGTTGCTGGGCAAGATATTTAGTGTCCGTCAAAGCACATTTTTTGTTCTGGGTTGAAGTACAATTCCCAATTTAGCAATTTCATAATTTAGTGGTTTCTGCTATATCAGAGCTATTTGAAATCTATCCCTAAAAGGGTATATAATATTGAAGGTGCACATAGGGTCATTCAGAATAACTTCACACACACGCTTCTGTGCATTTCCAAGTCTAATTCTGTCACTAAATCCATACCGGTGACCCAGCGCCTAAATACTAGGCCTCAAATTTAAATCCCTCTAAATCTCTCGTTACCCACCGCTGTACTGTTGTTGCTGGGCAAGATATTTAGTGTCCGTCAAAGCACATTTTTTGTTCTGGGTTGAAGTACAATTCCCAATTTAGCAATTTCATAATTTAGTGGTTCCTGCTATATCAGAGCTATTTGAAATCTATCCCAAAAAGGGTATATAATATTGAAGGTGCACATTGGGTCATTCAGAATAACTTCACACACACCCGCTACTGTGTATTTCCAAGTCTAATTCTGTCACTAAACCCATACCTGTCACCCAGCGCCTAAATACTAGGCCTCAAATTTAAATCCCTCTAAATCTCTCGTTACCCACCGCTGTACTGTTGTTGCTGGGCAAGATATTTAGTGTCCGTCAAAGCACATTTTTTGTTCTGGGTTGAAGTACAATTCCCAATTTAGCAATTTCATAATTTAGTGGTTTCTGCTATATCAGAGCTATTTGAAATCTATCCCTAAAAGGGTATATAATATTGAAGGTGCACATAGGGTCATTCAGAATAACTTCACACACACGCTTCTGTGCATTTCCAAGTCTAATTCTGTCACTAAATCCATACCGGTGACCCAGCGCCTAAATACTAGGCCTCAAATTTAAATCCCTCTAAATCTCTCGTTACCCACCGCTGTACTGTTGTTGCTGGGCAAGATATTTAGTGTCCGTCAAAGCACATTTTTTGTTCTGGGTTGAAGTACAATTCCCAATTTAGCAATTTCATAATTTAGTGGTTCCTGCTATATCAGAGCTATTTGAAATCTATCCCAAAAAGGGTATATAATATTGAAGGTGCACATTGGGTCATTCAGAATAACTTCACACACACCCGCTACTGTGTATTTCCAAGTCTAATTCTGTCACTAAACCCATACCTGTCACCCAGCGCCTAAATACTAGGCCTCAAATTTAAATCCCTCTAAATCTCTCGTTACCGCTGTACTGTTGTAGCTGGGAAAGTTATTTAGTGCCCGTCAAAGCACATTTTTTGTTCTGGGTTGAAGTACAATTCCCAATTTAGCAATTTCATAATTTAGTGGTTCCTGCTATATCAGAGCTATTTGAAATCTATCCCAAAAAGGGTATATAATATTCAAGGTGCACATTGGGTCATTCAGAATAACTTCACACACACGCTTCTGTGCATTTCCAAGTCTAATTCTGTCACTAAATCCATACCGGTCACCCAGCGCCTAAATACTAGGCCTCAAATTTATATCCCGCTGAATTTGAATACAATACATTGGGCCAAATAATATATTTGTTGTTGTGGTGAACCATAACAATGAGAAAAACATCTAGTAAGGGACGCGGACGTGGACATGGTCGTGGTGGTGTTAGTGGACCCTCTGGTGCTGGGAGAGGACGTGGCCGTTCTGCCACATCCACACGTCCTAGTGTACCAACTACCTCAGGTCCCAGTAGCCGCCAGAATTTACAGCGATATATGGTGGGGCCCAATGCCGTTCTAAGGATGGTAAGGCCTGAGCAGGTACAGGCATTAGTCAATTGGGTGGCCGACAGTGGATCCAGCACGTTCACATTATCTCCCACCCAGTCTTCTGCAGAAAGCGCACAGATGGCGCCTGAAAACCAACCCCATCAGTCTGTCACATCACCCCCATGCATACCAGGGAAACTGTCTCAGCCTCAAGTTATGCAGCAGTCTCTTATGCTGTTTGAAGACTCCGCTGGCAGGGTTTCCCAAGGGCATCCACCTAGCCCTTCCCCAGCGGTGAAAGACATAGAATGCACTGACGCACAACCACTTATGTTTCCTGATGATGAGGACATGGGAATACCACCTCAGCATGTCTCTGATGATGACGAAACACAGGTGCCAACTGCTGCGTCTTTCTGCAGTGTGCAGACTGAACAGGAGGTCAGGGATCAAGACTGGGTGGAAGACGATGCAGGGGACGATGAGGTCCTAGACCCCACATGGAATGAAGGTCGTGCCACTGACTTTCACAGTTCGGAGGAAGAGGCAGTGGTGAGACCGAGCCAACAGCGTAGCAAAAGAGGGAGCAGTGGGCAAAAGCAGAACACCCGCCGCCAAGAGACTCCGCCTGCTACTGACCGCCGCCATCTGGGACCGAGCACCCCAAAGGCAGCTTCAAGGAGTTCCCTGGCATGGCACTTCTTCAAACAATGTGCTGACGACAAGACCCGAGTGGTTTGCACGCTGTGCCATCAGAGCCTGAAGCGAGGCATTAACGTTCTGAACCTGAGCACAACCTGCATGACCAGGCACCTGCATGCAAAGCATGAACTGCAGTGGAGTAAACACCTTAAAACCAAGGAAGTCACTCAGGCTCCCCCTGCTACCTCTTCTGCTGCTGCCGCCTCGGCCTATTCTGCTGCTGCCGCCTCGGCCTCTTCCTCCGCCTCTGGAGGAACGTTGGCACCTGCCGCCCAGCAAACAGGGGATGTACCACCAACACCACCACCACCACCTCCGTCACCAAGCGTCTCAACCATGTCACACGCCAGCGTTCAGCTCTCCATCTCACAAACATTTGATAGAAAGCGTAAATTCCCACCTAGCCACCCTCGATCCCTGGCCCTGAATGCCAGCATTTCTAAACTACTGGCCTATGAAATGCTGTCATTTAGGCTGGTGGACACAGACAGCTTCAAACAGCTCATGTCGCTTGCTGTCCCACAGTATGTTGTTCCCAGCCGGCACTACTTCTCCAAGAGAGCCGTGCCTTCCCTGCACAACCAAGTATCCGATAAAATCAAGTGTGCACTGCGCAACGCCATCTGTAGCAAGGTCCACCTAACCACAGATACGTGGACCAGTAAGCACGGCCAGGGACGCTATATCTCCCTAACTGCACACTGGGTAAATGTAGTGGCAGCTGGGCCCCAGGCGGAGAGCTGTTTGGCGCACGTCCTGCCGCCGCCAAGGATCGCAGGGCAACATTCTTTGCCTCCTGTTGCCACCTCCTCCTTCTCGGCTTCCTCCTCCTCTTCTTCCACCTGCTCATCCAGTCAGCCACACACCTTCACCACCAACTTCAGCACAGCCCGGGGTAAACGTCAGCAGGCCATTCTGAAACTCATATGTTTGGGGGACAGGCCCCACACCGCACAGGAGTTGTGGCGGGGTATTGAACAACAGACCGACGAGTGGTTGCTGCCGGTGAGCCTCAAGCCCGGCCTGGTGGTGTGTGATAATGGGCGAAATCTCGTTGCAGCTCTGGGACTAGCCAATTTGACGCACATCCCTTGCTTGGCGCATGTGCTGAATTTGGTGGTGCAGAAGTTCATTCACAACTACCCCGACATGTCAGAGCTGCTGCATAAAGTGCGGGCCGTCTGTTCGCGCTTCCGGCGTTCACATCCTGCCGCTGCTCGCCTGTCTGCGCTACAGCGTAACTTCGGCCTTCCCGCTCACCGCCTCATATGCGACGTGCCCACCAGGTGGAACTCCACCTTGCACATGCTGGACAGACTGTGCGAGCAGCAGCAGGCCATAGTGGAGTTTCAGCTGCAGCACGCACGGGTCAGTCGCACTACAGAACAGCACCACTTCACCACCAATGACTGGGCCTCCATGCGAGACCTGTGTGCCCTGTTGCGCTGTTTCGAGTACTCCACCAACATGGCCAGTGGCGATGACACCGTTATCAGCGTTACAATACCACTTCTATGTCTCCTTGAGAAAACACTTAGGGCGATGATGGAACAGGAGGTGGCCCAGGAGGAGGAGGAGGAGGATGAGGAAGAGGGGTCATTTTTAGCACTTTCAGGCCAGTCTCTTCGAAGTGACTCAGAGGGAGGTTTTTTGCAACAGCAGAGGCCAGGTACAAATGTGGCCAGCCAGGGCCCACTACTGGAGGACGAGGAGGACGAGGATGAGGAGGAGGTGGAGGAGGATGAGGATGAAGCATGGTCACAGCGGGGTGGCACCCAACGCAGCTCGGGTCCATCACTGGTGCGTGGCTGGGGGGAAAGGCAGGACGATGACGATACGCCTCCCACAGAGGACAGCTTGTCCTTACCCCTGGGCAGCCTGGCACACATGAGCGACTACATGCTGCAGTGCCTGCGCAACGACAGCAGAGTTGCCCACATTTTAACCTGTGCGGACTACTGGGTTGCCACCCTGCTGGATCCACGCTACAAAGACAATGTGCCCACCTTACTTCCTGCACTGGAGCGTGATAGGAAGATGCGCGAGTACAAGCGCACGTTGGTAGACGCGCTACTGAGAGCATTCCCAAATGTCACAGGGGAACAAGTGGAAGCCCAAGGCCAAGGCAGAGGAGGAGCAAGAGGTCGCCAAGGCAGCTGTGTCACGGCCAGCTCCTCTGAGGGCAGGGTTAGCATGGCAGAGATGTGGAAAACTTTTGTCAACACGCCACAGCTAACTGCACCACCACCTGATACGCAACGTGTTAGCAGGAGGCAACATTTCACTAACATGGTGGAACAGTACGTGTGCACACCCCTCCACGTACTGACTGATGGTTCGGCCCCATTCAACTTCTGGGTCTCTAAATTGTCCACGTGGCCAGAGCTAGCCTTTTATGCCTTGGAGGTGCTGGCCTGCCCGGCAGCCAGCGTTTTGTCTGAACGTGTATTCAGCACGGCAGGGGGCGTCATTACAGACAAACGCAGCCGCCTGTCTACAGCCAATGTGGACAAGCTGACGTTCATAAAAATGAACCAGGCATGGATCCCACAGGACCTGTCCGTCCCTTGTCCAGATTAGACATTAACTACCTCCCCATAACCATATATTATTGGACTCCAGGGCACTTCCTCATTCAATCCTATTTTTATTTTCATTTTACCATTATATTGCGATGCTACCCAAAGTTGAATGAACCTCTCCTCTGCCTGTGTGCTAGGCCTAAATATATGCCAATGGACTGTTGCAGTGGTGGCTGACATGAAGCCTGATTCTCTGCTATGACATGCAGACTAATTCTCTGCTGACATGAAGCCAGATTGTCTGTTACGGGACCTCTCTCCTCTGCCTGGGTGCTGGGCCTAAATTTATGACAATGGACTGTTGCAGTGGTGGCTGACGTGAAGCCTGATTCTCTGCTATGACATGCAGACTGATTCTCTGCTGACATGAAGCCAGATCGTCTGTTACGGGACCTCTCTGCTCTGCCTGTGTGCTAGGCCTAAATATATGCCAATGGACTGTTGCAGTGGTGGGTGACGTGAAGCCTCATTCTCTGCTATGACATGCAGACTGATTCTCTGCTGACATGAAGCCAGATTGTCTGTTACGGGACCTCTCTGCTCTGCCTGTGTGCTAGGCCTAAATATATGCCAATGGACTGTTGCAGTGGTGGGTGACGTGAAGCCTCATTCTCTGCTATGACATGCAGACTGATTCTCTGCTGTCATGAAGCCAGATTGTCTGTTACGGGACCTCTCTGCTCTGCCTGTGTGCTAGGCCTAAATATATGCCAATGGACTGTTGCAGTGGTGGGTGACGTGAAGCCTCATTCTCTGCTATGACATGCAGACTGATTCTCTGCTGACATGAAGACAGATTCTCTGTTACGGGACCTCTCTCCTCTGCCTGTGTGCTAGGCCTAAATATATGCCAATGGACTGTTGCAGTGGTGGGTGACGTGAAGCCTCATTCTCTGCTATGACATGCAGACTGATTCTCTGCTGTCATGAAGCCAGATTGTCTGTTACGGGACCTCTCTGCTCTGCCTGTGTGCTAGGCCTAAATATATGCCAATGGACTGTTGCAGTGGTGGGTGACGTGAAGCCTCATTCTCTGCTATGACATGCAGACTAATTCTCTGCTGACATGAAGACAGATTCTCTGTTACGGGACCTCTCTCCTCTGCCTGTGTGTGTGCTGGGCCTAAATATATGCCAATGGACTGTTGCAGTGGTGGCTGACGTGAAGCCTCATTCTCTGCTATGACATGCAGACTGATTCTCTGCTGACATGAAGCCAGATTCTCTGTTACGGGACCTCTCTCCTCTGCCTGTGTGCTAGGCCTAAATATATGCCAATGGACTGTTGCAGTGGTGGCTGACGTGAAGCCTCATTCTCTGCTATGACATGCAGACTAATTCTCTGCTGACATGAAGACAGATTCTCTGTTACGGGACCTCTCTCCTCTGCCTGGGTGCCGGGGCCTAAATATCTGAGAATGGACTGTTCCAGTGGTGGGTGACGGGAAGCCAGATTCTCTGCTATGGAACCTCTCTCCAATTGATTTTGGTTAATTTTTATTTATTTAATTTTTATTTTAATTAATTTCCCTATCCACATTTGTTTGCAGGGGATTTACCTACATGTTGCTGCCTTTTGCAGCCCTCTAGCCCTTTCCTGGGCTGTTTTACAGCCGTTTTAGTGCCGAAAAGTTCGGGTCCCCATTGACTTCAATGGGGTTCGGGTTCGGGACGAAGTTCGGATCGGGTTCGGATCCCGAACCCGAACATTTCCGGGATGTTCGGCCGAACTTCTCGAACCCGAACATCCAGGTGTTCGCTCAACTCTAGTTAAGACCAGACTTAACCAACATAGATATAGCATCAGAGAGAAAAAGCTTGATCTGCCAGTGTCCAAGCTCTTTACGGAAGCAAAACACACAGAAAGAGATTTGAGGTTTAGGATTATTGCTCAGGTTACAATGCCCAGACGCGAGGGTGACAGAACAGCTTTGCTTAAGAAATTGGATTGTATTGGATTTATTTCTTACAAATATTGAAACCAAAGGGACCTAATGTGGAGTTTAGGGTGATTACTGGGGCCCCAAGAGTGTACTCTGACATCCTAAGTTATAGGATTTGGACCAGTGCTCTATTATTATTTAATAAATTGATTCTTGTTTTGCTTTATTTCAGGAGTTGATGATGAACAAGATGTATAAAGCCATTGTGGTGACGACACCCATTATGAGGCCTCCATTGTGGTTTTTCATTGTCTTTTTGTCTCATTATTATGTTTGCCCGAGTTTGGGACCACTGTGCTTATTATAGTGAGGAGGGGTTTGGTTCCTGGAGTGTCCTGGATCTGTATAGACATGCGCAGTGGAGGATTCAAAGAGGGCAAACTTTATTAAAGTATCCAGTGGGAACATCACATCACCCAGGTTGCGTGAACGGTGTGATGTTCTCGCGAGACTTGCACTTCGCCCACTCAGGCGCTGTAGCTATTTCAGCACGCCATAGTTTTTATTATACAATCACCACATGGGATTATATTTACACATGTGCACAATTATTTATAACTAGCAAAAGGACCCAGTTTTGCACGGGTATAGTTCATCTATTTTATTTTATGTTTCCGTGTGTCGTAAAAAGATAACAGTTTCCCCCATAACAGTGACCTCTACAGTACCCGCCCCTCTAACAATGACCTCCAAAGCGCTCGCCCCTTTAACAGTGAACTCTACAGTGCCCGCCCTTTTAACATTGACCTCCACATTGGCCGACCCTTTAACAGTGACCTCCACAGTGCCCGCTCCTTTAACAGTGACCTCCACATTGGCCGACCCTTTAACAGTGACCTCCACAGTGCCCGCTCCTTTAACCGTGACCGCTACAGTGCCAACCCCTTTAACAGTGACTACCCCTTTATTAGTGACCTCCACAGTGCCCACCCCTTAAACATTGACCACCCCTTTTACAGTGATCTTCATAGTGACGGCCCATTTAACTGTGAACTTCACAGTTCCCACTCCTTTAGCAGTGACTTCTACAGTGCCCATCCCTTTAACAGCAACCTCCACAGTGCCTGCCTTTTTAACATTAACCACCCCTTTAACAGTGACCTTCATATTGGCCGCCCCTTTAAAATTGACCTCCACAGTGGCCACCCTTTAACATTGACCTCCACAGTGGCCAACCCTTTAACAGTGACTGTAACGGATCTCCTGGCATCCCGACTGGGTACATCCGTTGATGGATGCTCCTAGTGCTTCCCAAGTACTCAAAGCACTCCACTTGATACCGCAATAACTGCCGACCCCACAAACTGCTGCAGCTTGTTTGGGATCTTGCCATCTTCCACCCACCCTGGAACTTCGACAAGGCTTCCAGGTTCCAGTGGGTAGAACCGTGTTGTAATCCTAGGGGAGTATAATACTGATAGCAATCCCCAGAGTAAATATAGCTGTTCCCACCCACACAAGAGATGACACTCTATGTTGAGGGTAAAACAGGAACTGATTTTATTGAAGACTAAGGCTACTTTCACACTAGCGTTCGTCGGTCCGCTCGTGAGCTCCGTTTGAAGGAGCTCACGAGCGGACCCGAACGCCTCCGTCCAGCCCTGATGCAGTCTGAATGGAGCGGATCCGCTCAGACTGCATCAGTCTGGCGGCGTTCAGCCTCCGCTCGCCTACGCGCGGCCAGGCGGACAGCTGAACGCCTGGCCGTGCGGAGGCGAGCGGATCCGTTCAGACTTACAATGTAAGTCAATGGGAACGGATCCGCTTGAAGATGACACCATATGGCTCAATCTTCAAGCGGATCCGTCCCCCATTGACTTTACATTGAAAGTCTGAACGGATCCGCTCAGGCATCTTGCGCACTTAGACATTTTTCTAAGTTATTAATGCAGACAGATCCGTACTAAACGGAGCCTCCGTCTGCATTAATATGATCGGATCCGTTCAGAACGGATCCGATCAAGCGCTAGTGTGAAAGTAGCCTAACTCAGTATATATACAGTTCAAGAAGTCTAACAACATAAACCAATATACCATGAACAGCATGGAAACAGACATCTCTCCCCTTCCCCCCCTAATGAATGAATAGGGAAAGAGGAAACACATGTGATGGGATTATCTCCTGAGTGTATCATAGAGTGATCTACTCATCTACAGCGGAGTCAACTATCTTAATCCCATCACTAACACAATCAGTGGGAGTCTCAGTGCAGAGTTAACCCTTTTTGTGTTGCTGGATTCACACCCTGCATCTTTAGTGGTCAATAGGAAATATGTGGCATATAAACTCCACACATAAATCAGGGTCCATTGTTACTTGTAACCCCAAAAGGTCTGAGGGGGTCTCCATAGTTATGGGTCCATAGTCTGTAGGAAGGATGCTAGCCCTCAGGCTTCTCCAGCAGCCCCAGTGATGGTTCAGTCCGTCACAGTGACCTCCACAGTCACCGCCCCTTTAACAGTCACCTCCACAGTGCCTGCCTCTTTAACAGTGCCCGCCCCTTTAACATTGACCACCTCTTTAACAGTGACCTTCATAGTGGCAGCCCATTTCTAGTTGAGATCCACTTTCTGTAGCCTAGTACATTGTATATGAAAGAAACTATAGTGATTTTCTTTTCCAGTCACTATAAATATATATATATATATATTTTGTAGAAGGGCGCAAGGGTCCGTCGTTGATGGAAGGTATGTGTCATGAAGGTTCCTGGCTTCGGTGAAGTAAGAGCCGGTATTGGCCAGTGTCAGCTGCAGCTAGTGCTGGTTGACACTTAGCTATTTTAGTATGGATGTAAGCTGATCTGGGCCAGCTCTTACTGGGAGTAGCCAAAGTGCTGGGTGGGTGGCTACTCCCCACGCTCCAGGCTGGGGATGTTCATTTCTGAGACTGCTCCAGCCAGCAGTCTCAGCTGTGTGTGGATTACTCCTCTGTGACAGTGGAGCGCTGTCAGTCCCTTTGTGTTTTGGGATCTGAAAACTTGTGCCGTGCAAAAGGGCTGAGAGCCGCATGCTGAGAAACAGGCCCCTAAAGCCTGCTGTGGACCACAGGTGGAGAAACTGCAAATTAGGTGGAGGTTTTTGTTCTGTGGACTTTCCATGGTGTGAACAAACACCTTGACTGCAAAGTGTCGCTATTTGTTTTTCCTTATGTGTGAATAAAACACTGACCTCTTTAAGTTAAAGACTTTGTAATTGTCTGCATCTTCGTCGTCCTCATTGGGGTCTGGACCTGAATGCAGTTCATCGTCGTAACCGACTTGAGTGGGCAAATGCTCACCTTTGATTGCGTCTGGCACGTTGGAGAGGCGTTCTGTTCACGGATGAGTCCCGATTTTCACTGTTCAGGGCCGATGGCAGAAAGCGTGTGTGGCATAGTGTGGGTGAGTGGTTTACTGACGTCAGCATTGTAGATCGAGTGGTCCATGGTGGAAGTGGGGTTAAGGGCCACTCGATCCACAACGTTGACGTCAGCAAACCGCTCACCCAGTGGGGGTATGGGCAGGCGTATGTTATGGACAATAAACACAAGTACATTTTATTGATGAAATAGGAAAGAAAAAAAGAGAGAGAGGACAGCACCTCATGTGTGGTACTGCTGATAATATTAATGTACAGGGAGTGCAGAATTATTAGGAAAATTAGTATTTTGACCACATCATCCTCTTTATGCATGTTGTCTTACTCCAAGCTGTATAGGCTCGAAAGCCTACTACCAATTAAGCATATTAGGTGATGTGCATCTCTGTAATGAGAAGGGTGTGGTCTAATGACATCAACACCCTATATCAGGTGTGCATAATTATTAGGCAACTTCCTTTCCTTTGGTAAAATGGGTCAAAAGAAGGACTTGACAGGCTCAGAAAAGTCAAAAATAGTGAGATATTTTGCAGAGGGATGCAGCACTCTTAAAATTGCAAAGCTTCTGAAGCGTGATCATCGAACAATCAAGCGTTTCATTCAAAATAGTCAACAGGGTCGCAAGAAGCGTGTGGAAAAACCAAGGCGCAAAATAACTGCCCATGAACTGAGAAAAGTCAAGCGTGCAGCTGCCAAGATGCCACTTGCCACCAGTTTGGCCATATTTCAGAGCTGCAACATCACTGGAGTGCCCAAAAGCACAAGGTGTGCAATACTCAGAGACATGGCCAAGGTAAGAAAGGCTGAAAGACGACCACCACTGAAAAAGACACACAAGCTGAAACGTCAAGACTGGGCCAAGAAATATCCCAAGACTGATTTTCTAAGGTTTTATGGACTGATGAAATGAGAGTGAGTCTTGATGGGCCAGATGGATGGGCCCGTGGCTGGATTGGTAAAGGGCAGAGAGCTCCTGTCCGACTCAGACGCCAGCAAGGTGAAGGTGGAGTACTGGTTTGGGCTGGTATCATCAAAGATGAGCTTGTGGGGCCTTTTCGGGTTGAGGATGGAGTCAAGCTCAACTCCCAGTCCTACTGCCAGTTTCTGGAAGACACCTTCTTCAAGCAGTGGTACAGGAAGAAGTCTGCATCCTTCAAGAAAAACATGGATTGAAAAACAATTTTCATGCAGGACAATGCTCCATCACACTCGTCCAAGTACTCCACAGCGTGGCTGGCAAGAAAGGGTATAAAAGAAGAAAATCTAATGACATGGCCTCCTTTTTCACCTGATCTGAACCCCATTGAGAACCTGTGGTCCATCATCAAATGTGAGATTTACAAGGAGGGAAAACAGTACACCTCTCTGAACAGTGCCTGGGAGGCTGTGGTTGCTGCTGCACGCAATGTTGATGGTGAACAGATCAAAACACTGACAGAATCCATGGATGGCAGGCTTTTGAGTGTCCTTGCAAAGAAAGGTGGCTATATTGGTCACTGATTTGTTTTTGTTTTGTTTTTGAATGTCAGAAATGTATATTTGTGAATGTTGAGATGTTATATTGGTTTCACTGGTAAAAATAAATAATTGAAATGGGTATATATTTGTTTTTTGTTAAGTTGCCTAATAATTATGCACAGTAATAGTCACCTGCATACACAGATATCCCCCTAAAATAGCTAAAACTAAAAACAAACTAAAAACTACTTCCAAAAATATTCAGCTTTGATATTAATGAGTTTTTTGGGTTCATTGAGAACATGGTTGTTGTTCAATAATAAAATGAATCCTCAAAAATACAACTTGCCTAATAATTCTGCACTCCCTGTATATCCTACTAACCCCTTATGCACCAGGTGGGGCAATGACGGCAAGCCCTGTAATACCCTTCACCAATAGCGCTCTCTCCCAGAAGAGAGGCTGGAATCGTGACCACGCCCCCCTCGCTTGACGAGCACACTATAGAGAAGGCCGGCTCTGCACTACGGCCCCTCACTCACCCCGCCACCCCCATACTTCGGGCGCTTGGGAGCTTTCTCTAATCTATGCAAAATAAATATATAGAGAAATAAAACTAACATAGCACTGATTGTGAGCCAGATCGAGGATCTGTTTATTAGCAGCTATGCAAAAGAAACCCCCCTGCTGTGTACATACCTCATCTAAAATTCTCCCCCCCCCCACTTCCCCTCCCTTTCCCTCCCCCATAGTCGTTCTTGGCACCAAAAACACTACCTAGCAAGCATATATATATGTTCTGTTTGTATTATACATGTTTTATTGTCCTGATGAAGGGGGTAATTCACCCCCGAAACGCGTAGACGTATTAAAGCCATTTTAACTACACGCTTTATCTATATGGTATCCTTGGCAGCGCCCGCAGAAGAGGATCATCCATTTTTATCCAGCATAAGTTCTACATTTTATTGATGGCATTTTGAATGCACAGAGATACCGTGACTGGGATCCTGAGGCCCATTGTTGTGCCATTCATCCACGACTATCACCTCATGTTGCAGCATGATAATGCACGGCCCCATATTGCAAGGATCTGTACACAATTCCTGGAGGATGCTAACATCCCAGTTCTTGCATGGCCAGCATACTCACCGGACATGTCACCCATTGAGCATGTTTGGGATGCTCTGGATCGGCGTATACGACAGCGTGTTCCAGTTCCTGCCAATATTCTGCAACTTCGCACAGCTATTGAAGATGAGTGGACCAACATTCCACAGGCCACAATCAACAACCTGATCAACGCTATGCGACGGAGATGTGCTGCACTGCGTGAGGCAAATGATGGCCACACCAGATACTGACTAGCTGACTGGTTTTCTGCCCCCCCCCCCCCCCCCAGTAAGGCAAAACGGTGCACATTTCAGAGTGGCCTTTTATTGTGGGAACACCTGTGCAATATTCATGCTGTATAATGGGTCTTTTGTGTATGTAAAAAATGTTTCAGATCTTTGAGTTCAGCTCATGCAAAATGGGAGCAAAACCGAAAGCGTTGCGCTTATATTTTTGTTCAGTGTATATACACACATATACACTACACACCAAAGGCCAGGGTACAGGCTTCTTTTAGAAGCGTCCAGGGCTTCAGTGAATGATGCCAAAAACTATGTTGGCCCATTTATTGCAGAGACCCTGTTTTACTAGTTGCGTACTGAGCATGTGTCAGGGATGAACGTTTTCCCCCATGAAGTCTTCCAGGCAGCAGACAATTGTGATGTCAGGGATGACACACCATCTACTGCAAAGGTTTAGATGACAGAAGATTCTTTCCAGGTGGGACGTTATCAGGAGGAGAGGATTCGGCTGAAAAGGTTATCATGTGATCGCGTTTAAGATCGAGGGATTAGCTGCACAGCCAAGGGTAACTATGCTACAGATCTTCCCTCCATAGGTTAGTTTGTTCTGACTATTATAGAGTAGAGCCAAATAATCTCTTTACTCTCTAACCTGGGTGCTGGACAGCACATGTTTAGTGTATACATTTGCCTTGACAATCAAACTATATGGCAGTCTATTTAAAACTCAGTTGATCCTTAACGCTAGCCTTCTGACTGAATATCCACCTTTTTTGCTCATTACGTTCACTCCACCAGAAGTATCTACTGGAGATTCAGCAAGTACTGAAGTCCTGGGGCCAGTAGAATACCAAGGCCCTAAGCAAAATCAAGGGGGCTATCAGTGAAACATTCAAACCAGTTATAGTTCTTTTCCTAGATATCTTAGTACCAGTTGATAAAAAATGGCTGCACAACATTTCACATACAAACAATAGAGCTGAGAAATGGGGATCATTATAAATACAGGGAGTGCAGAATTATTAGGCAAGTTGTATTTTTGAGGATTAATTTTATTATTGAACAACAACCATGTTCTCAATGAACCCAAAAAACTCATTAATATCAAAGCTGAATATTTTTGGAAGTAGTTTTTAGTTTGTTTTTAGTTTTAGCTATTTTAGGGGGATATCTGTGTGTGCAGGTGACTATTACTGTGCATAATTATTAGGCAACTTAACAAAAAACAAATATATACCCATTTCAATTATTTATTTTTACCAGTGAAACCAATATAACATCTCAACATTCACAAATATACATTTCTGACATTCAAAAACAAATCAGTGACCAATATAGCCACCTTTCTTTGCAAGGACACTCAAAAGCCTGCCATCCATGGATTCTGTCAGTGTTTTGATCTGTTCACCATCAACATTGCGTGCAGCAGCAACCACAGCTTCCCAGACACTGTTCAGAGAGGTGTACTGTTTTCCCTCCTTGTAAATCTCACATTTGATGATGGACCACAGGTTCTCAATGGGGTTCAGATCAGGTGAACAAGGAGGCCATGTCATTAGATTTTCTTCTTTTATACCCTTTCTTGCCAGCCACGCTGTGGAGTACTTGGACGCGTGTGATGGAGCATTGTCCTGCATGAAAATCATGTTTTTCTTGAAGGATGCAGACTTCTTCCTGTACCACTGCTTGAAGAAGGTGTCTTCCACAAACTGGCAGTAGGACTGGAAGTTGAGCTTGACTCCACCCTCAACCCGAAAAGGCCCCACAAGCTCATCTTTGATGATACCAGCCCAAACCAGTACTCCACCTCCACCTTGCTGGCGTCTGAGTCGGACTGGAGCTCTCTGCCCTTTACCAATCCAGCCACGGGCCCATCCATCTGGCCCATCAAGACTCACTCTCATTTCATCAGTCCATAAAACCTTAGAAAAATCAGTCTTGAGATATTTCTTGGCCCAGTCTTGACGTTTCAGCTTGTGTGTCTTGTTCAGTGGTGGTCGTCTTTCAGCCTTTCTTACCTTGGCCATGTCTCTGAGTATTGCACACCTTGTGCTTTTGGGCACTCCAGTGATGTTGCAGCTCTGAAATATGGCCAAACTGGTGGCAAGTGGCATCTTGGCAGCTGCACGCTTGACTTTTCTCAGTTCATGGGCAGTTATTTTGCGCCTTGGTTTTTCCACACGCTTCTTGCGACCCTGTTGACTATTTTGAATGAAACGCTTGATTGTTCGATGATCGCGCTTCAGAAGCTTTGCAATTTTAAGAGTGCTGCATCCCTCTGCAAGATATCTCACTATTTTTGACTTTTCTGAGCCTGTCAAGTCCTTCTTTTGACCCATTTTGCCAAAGCAAAGGAAGTTGCCTAATAATTATGCACACCTGATATAGGGTGTTGATGTCATTAGACCACACCCCTTCTCATTACAGAGATGCACATCACCTAATATGCTTAATTTGTAGTAGGCTTTCGAGCCTATATAGCTTGGAGTAAGACAACATGCATAAAGAGGATGATGTGGTCAAAATACTCATTTGCCTAATAATTCTGCACTCCCTGTAGAAGTGATATTACTACTTTAAATGTAAAAATAGAAGCTCTTTGCACACATTTTTTATCAAACGTGTGTCGGGCCCATCTATTAGGCGTCAAGTAATGTTTGTTTGATCGATATGCACCTATGACTATGAATATAAATGTGCTAGTCTAAATTTTCTTGTAGTATATATTGAGGGTAGCGCCTCTTTTAGACTGAGCAACACCCATCTGCCTGGGGCTTTTGAGAAGAGTATAAATGTAGCTGGTTCCTACACTGCCCTGAAAATTGTAGGCTTAGATAAGTCCAAGAGAGGCGGTATATTAGTGTTAGGTACCCATCTGCGGAAGCCACCTTGACGCATGGAAGATGGGCCCGACACACGTTTGATCAAAAATGTGCGCAAAGAGCTTCTATTTTCCATTTATAGTAGGTATAATGCCACTTTTATTTAGAATGATCCCCATTTCTCAGCTCTATTGTTTGTATGTGAAATGTTGTGCAGACATTTTTTTTTATCAATCATGTTTGCTTGATGGATATGCACCTGTGACTATGAATGTGCTAGTCTAAATTTTCTTGTAGAATCTTAGTACCAGTTTCATTACAAAAACTAAAGGTATTTGATTGTATTGTCATACTGTATATGGTTCCATATGTTTATGGTTAGATAAAGCATTTTGTATGTTACAAATAAAAGGATAAAAATGCTCATTAGGGGTATGAAAAGGTCCTAAATAACAAGAGAACTTCAGGTAGTATTCCAGACAGTCGATCAGATTTATGTAGATAAGATTTAATTTTGTTTTAATCTTTGCTTATAAGTCATGGCTTTATTAGATTTTTTCTACTTTAAGTATTATGTAATTGTTTTCTTTAATATTTTTAGAGATAATTTAGACTGTGATTGAGGAACACAAGCTATGCATTTGTTTCATTAGACTAAGTGCCAATTAATCAAACTTCAAATGATTAGAGAGATGTGGTCTTTATTTCTGTCTACTTATTAACTTTCATTATGTGCAGTAGCTGAAGTGTAATTGTTAACAGGATGGATTATACAGTAAGTTTTTTTTTTTCTTATTACATTATATCTTCACAACACCCTTATTAAAGTGTAGCCAAGTGATATGTTATGTTAAGAAGGTTTATAACATAAGGTGACAATGACCTTCCCTTTAATTAACTATGATGGAAACAAAGGTGAGGACAATGATGATGAAGCTTTGGTAAAAACCATAAATCATCAGCCCTACTGTTAGACAGGACGAAGCTACAAATATAACCTTGCATTACATAGGTTAAATAGGAGTTCCATAGAATTTCAATTTCAAGTACTTATTCAAGCATATGGTCACATAAAGAAATATTATATCAATCTATATTTATAATATGTTAGACTGGTTTAAAAAGCCATTAAGTCTATAAAACATAATGCAGAAAGTTGATCCAGCATTGTGGTTGAATAAAACTTGACTTTTTATTGAGTTATTTAAAAGCAGCAAACATGTATAGGCCCTTAATCGTAAATAGAGTGAAAGTGGCTGTCTGGCGATTTTAACCTGTGTTCCAGACACGCCTCCTAATTAATACTATATGAGACAAAGTGAAAAAAAACAATCAATAATTTAAAAACAAGTCCAACTTATTTAGTTTGTATGGAAAAGAGGTATTTAACATCAAAATTCAATAACCCCTTCTATTCAGGAGGTTTCTCCTTGTGTTCCCTCCTCTCTTAGAGAATTGTCACGGCCTATGGTGTATGCTGTGACACTGTTGCCACGCTTGCTGTTGCTGGTGGCAATGTGCTGCTGTTTTGGCATGTTGTGGCAGTGTCATGGGTTTTGCTGTGTGTGCTGTGACTTGCTTGCCACGCAGGCTGTTGCCTGCGGCAACCTGTTACCTTTTGCTTGTGTATGCAATTCCCCTTCAGTTGCTTCTTCCTTGTGTTTGGTTAACTTGGGGATAATGTGTGTTCTTGGTGTGGGTGTGGTCGCTTCAGCTATTTAGCTTCTGCTGGGTGCCTGTAGCTCAGTGTTCCTCCAGGCTTGGTATGTGCTGGTGGTTCACTGCTTCTGGCCTTACCATCTGTCCAGTGAGGGCCACCCTTGTGGTCATCAAGGTCTTCCCCGTGTCCCCTTCCCATCCTACCCTTTGTTGATTGGTGTGGGTTTTGTCCAGGGTGTATTTATGTCTAGTGTGTTGTGACTGTCTGGTCTGTAAATGTTGTTTCCAGCATGTCTGCTAGATATTCCCCTGTTGTATGTTGTATCTCCATGAGGGGGCTGGTTTCCCTGAGGGGTGAACCATAAGCCTGTATGCAGTGCTGCCTGGGGCTGCCATGCACCTTGCTGCATGGGTGTCCAGGCAGTAACTGTATGCTGGTTTCCTGTATGCATTGTTTGTGTTGTGCCCTATTTGGTTTGTGGGCTCCAGTTCGTATGCACGGATTCCAGTCGTGGTGGCAACGCCGGGTATGTGAGTTTTCCAGTTTTATTACCTGCCGATCCAGTTGCTGCATATAGTCTTTTCCCTTCCACCTGTTACTAGGCAGCTGGAGACTCAGTTTCGTCTGAGTTCCTGAGGAACCAGGTGTCTCCTATTCCTGAACCCTATGCCAGGGACCGTCAGGGTCATCATAATTCAGGTTCCAGTGCATAAGCCCTCCCACCTTCAGGGTTCGCTCATGCGTTCAGGAGATCAGGGTCAGGATTAGGGCGGCTGTAGGTTGTGGCCTGCTCCCTTCACTGTAGTCTGGCCTAGTAACAGTTCCCACTATACGGTGGGGAGTTTCCACCACTCTCCACTGTGACAAGAATATAACTTGTTCTATGGCGGGGAAAGAAAAAATCAAGATAAATTACTAGCATGTACTTCTCTGATGTGTTTGGACACATTAGAAGGGTTATTAACTTGCATATTCAAAGCCTCATAAATGTGTTCCTTGATCCTAGATTTTAATTGTCTGCTTATGCAGCCAACATACTTCAAATTGAACTCAGTACACATGGTGCGATATATGACATTTATTTATATTACAATTAATAAAGCTGACAATAGCGTGTGAATTCTTATCTATACAATTCTCGATTGACTGTGTGGGCAGAGCATATTTGCAAACCCATTGATTGTAGCCGGTGTGTGGGATTCATGGATCTATGTTTATAAGTTGTTACTAAACTTGAGGAAAGTAAAGAAGCTAATGTGTGTGGTCTATGTGCTGGAAAAGAAGGCCCTCGTTTTGAATTTCCAATCCTGAATGCAGTGGGAAAAATAAGTATTTGATATACTGTCGGTTTTGCAAGTTTTCCCACAAAGAATGGAGAGGTCTGTAATATTTATCGTAGGTACATTTAAACTGCAAGAGACTGAATCTAAAAAGAAAATCACATTGTATGATTTTTAAATAATTAATTTTCATTTTATTGCATAAAATAAGTATTTGATACAACAGAAAAACAGAACTTAATATTTGGTACAAGAACCTTTGTTTGCAGAGGTTACAGAGGTCAGACGTTTCCTGTAGTTCTTGACCAAGTTTGCACACACTGCATCAGGGATTTTGACCCACTTCTCCATACAGATCTTCTCTAGATCTTTCAGGTTTTGGGGCTGTCACTGGGCTACATGGAGTTTCTGCTCCTTCCAAGGATTTGGAAGGAGACTGGCTAGGCCACTCCAGGACCTTGAAATGCGTAATATAAAGCAACTCCTTAGTTGCCCTGGCTGTGTGTTTCAGATCATTGTCATGCTGGAAGACCCAGCCACAACCCATCTTCAATGCTCTGAGGAAGGAGGATGTTAGCTAAAATATCACTATACATGGCCCCATCCATCCTCCCTTCAATATGGTGCAGTCTTCATGTATCCTTTGCAGAAAAGCACCCCTAAAATACGACGTTTTCACCCCCATGCTTCACTGTTGGGACAGTGTTCTTGGGGTTGTACGTATCCTTCTTCTTTCTCCAAACACGGCGAGTGGAGTTGATACCAAAAATTCTATATTCGCGCCCGCCATATTCTTTTACATTGTAAAGAACTTTGACCCATGACACATCCATCAGGTGGTATAGGACAGCCAAATGAGATGTTTAAGCACATGGACATACCCCCTACCTTATAAATAGACCAAATCTGGCCACCATTTTACATTCAGTCTTTTGCCAGTGTAGGGAGAGGTTGCTGTGTGGAGCAGGGACAGACTGTTAGGGACACAAATTGCTAGCTAATAGTGCCACAAAAGTCCTTATAAGTACTGGTATAGGTGTGCTATAAATAGGTGTAATATACTGAGGGGTGTAATATACTTATACTTTCTAACTTAGAAAGTATATTATAGTGCAATTGTATTGTGCAGCAGTAGTGTGCGGTTCTGCTGCGATACTGCAGCCACACAGAGTGTCAAACGCTATTGGAACAAATAATTTCTACTGGTGTGACTTACCAGTTGCCCCCCCAAAAAACTGATTGAGGCAGGGGTGTTATATACCAATAATATACTTTCTATATAGTGCATTTGGGTAGTGCAGTATTTGTCTGCAGTTTTGCTGCGTTACCGCATCTACACAGAGTGAAAAACGCTATGGGAACAAATCATTTCTACTGGTGTGATTTACTAGTTACAAACAAAGTATCTGTGGATCGCTACAGCTGAATAATTTGGATTAGGTGCTCTTGATCTTTGTGACCCACCCAGCCACAGAGAAATAGTCAATAGGTAAAAAGATAGATCAGGCACTCAAAATATGTAGTCAAGGATGAGAATTGATTGAAAAGTATTTAATTAAGCTCCCTGAAATAGCATTAATTCATAAAAATAGCAGCATAAAAGTAATATACAACATAAATGGCATTAATAATATAACAGCATAAAACTCTCCTAAAAACAAATTGCCTGAGTAGCAGCGATGGGTGCTCAGCAAAGTGCAATTAGTAGCAGCAATAGTTAACAAAGCCCAACCTATGGACAACCGCAATCCGTATATTAGGTCTTTATAAATAATAGTCCTCCTATGTATCCAGATGTTACTTTTGGATAAATATATATTTTTGAAATACTCATAGTTCCAAGTAATATTGCTACTGACTTTTAGTAGCAGCACATCAATAAATGTCACAAGTCCTTTAAAGGAAACAGGGAAGACTAAGTTGCACAGTGCGATAACATGCAGCGGTGGCGTCCCACCTCTTGTCTTGTTGTTACTGTGTCAATATTACCTTAGTCCGATCAGTGTTCACCTGTCTTTATGCAGGCTTGGCGATTCGCAATGAACCGGATGTCAGCTGACTGCGCGTTGGTTGAAGTTTGGTATCATCAGCTGACTGTGCGCTTTTTGAGGTTACGTGTCGTCAGAGCTTTCTCCAAAGATTGCCGGTCCTTTGATGTGGCCGTCTTTACTTCAAATCCAGTATGCCAGTGCAAGGTATAACCCATGCGCGTTTCGGGGATATTGAAATGACCCCTTCCTCAGTGGTAACCTTGCAATGTTTCCCCTCCTCCTTTTATATCCTGATCCAGGTAAGTATCAAAGTCCAGACTGGAATCACATCATCCCAGAGAGCTATCTAAAACCCGGATTTTCCATGATGCGGTTTCTGTGCGTTTGTTTACTATGCGTTTTTTTGTAAAATTGCGTTTTTTGCACCATAGCTGCTTAAATATAGCATAAATCATAATGCATATATATGCATATATGCAAATAAATATAAAATAAATTCAATTTATATGTAAAAACACAAAATTTATATAATACAATGTAAAACACACTGTTAAACCATCATTTCATCCACAATTCAGCCATAAGGGTTAAAATCATGCGTCTTTATGTGAAACTCATTAACACAAGGGGGGACAGAATTACAGGTCCCCCATTGTGTCAAGGATCATTTTATTCACAAGAACCCAAATAGCTCCCAATCTGCATTTAGCCCATTGGGGACCAATGAGTCAAAGTCAAGTATGAATTTGGATTCCAGTCTTGACATCTTTTTTTTATCAGATCACCACCTCTCCAATCTTGTTCCACTTTGGCTAGTGCCGTCAGTGATGCTGTGTGAAGGATTACAGATTGTATTACCCTTCAACACTCAACACAAGAAAGTTGAGAATATCATTGTAAAATATTGGCCCTTCCTGCAAAAGGATAAGGTTATCGGGCCCATGATACCAGCAAGACCAAAAATAGTGTACACACGTGCAGATAATCTGGGTTTAAAAATAGAACCCACAGTAAAAAGATCTAACCAATTGAAAGACAAACACTGGCTATGTTTTGAGGGCTTTTTTAGATGTAGCTCTTGTCCTAATTGCAAAATAACAAGTTTCCCCCCAAAAAACGTGAAAGCCATTTCAAACAGCAATGGCTATTCACATGAGATAAGAACTTTTCTAACATGCAATAGCAAGAGTGTCATTTATTTGTTGACATGCCCCTGCAAAAAACAATATTTTGGCCGCACTAAGAGACTTAAAAAAAAAAGGATCTCTGAACATGTGGCCAACATACGCAGAGGTTATGAGAACCATACTGTCTCAAAACATTTTAAATTGTGCCATAATAATTGTGCCAAAGTGGAACCAGATTGGAGAGGTAGTGATCTGATAAAAAAGATGTCAAGACTGGAATCCAAATTCATATTTTACTATGGCTCATTGGTCCCCAATGGCCTAATGCAGATTGGGAGCTATTTGAGTTCTTGTGAATAAAATGATCCTTGACACAATGGGGGACCTGTAATTCTGTCCCCCCTTGTGTTAATGAGTTTCACATAAAGATGTATGTCAAGGAACCCATTGATTTTAACCCTTATGGCTGAATTGTGGATGAAATGATGGTTTAACAGTGTGTTTTACATTGTATTATATAAATTTGGTGTTTTTACATATAAATTTAATGTATTTTATATTTATTTTATATGCATTATGATTTATGCTATATTTAAGCAGCTATGGTGCAAAAAACACAATTTTACAAAAAAAAAACGCATAGTAAATGCACAGAAACCGCATCATGGAAAATCCGTGTTTTAGATAGCTCTCTGGGATGATTTGATTCCAGTCCGGACTTTGATACTTACCTGGATCAGGATATAAAAGGAGGAGGGGAAACATTGCAAGGTTACCACTGAGGAAGGGGTCATTTCAATATCCCCGAAACGTGTATGGGTTATACCTTGCACTGGCATGCCGGTTAAGAAGTCCCTGTGGATTTGAAGTAAAGACGGCCACATTAAAGGACCGGCAATCTTTGGAGAAAGCTCTTACGACACGTAACCTCAAAAAGCGCACAGTCAGCTGATGATACCAAACTTCAACCAACGCCAAAAAAATGATTGAGGCATAGATGTTATATACCAATAATATACTTTCTGTATAGTGCATTTTGGTAGTGCAGCATTTGTCTGCAGTTTTGCTGCGTTAACGCATCTACTCAGAGTGAAAAACCTATAATGGGAACAAATAATTTCTACTGGCGTGATTTACCAGTTGCCTCCCCAAAAAACGAACTGAGGCAGAGGTGTTCTATACCAATAATATACTTTCTATATAGTCCAGTTAGGTAGTTCAGCATTTGTCTGCGGTTTTGCTGCGTTACCGCATCTACACAGGGTGAAAAACACAATTTGAATAAATAATTTCTACTGGTGTGATTAACCATTTGCCCCCCCAAAAAACTGATTGAGGCAGGGATGTTATACACCAATAATATAATTTCTATATAGTGCATTTAGGTAGTGCAGCATGTGTCTGCCGTTTTGCTGCCTTACCGCATCTCCCATATCCCCTCCGCTCGAGTCAGAGGAATTATTTTCCCTTCCATTACAAGACCTTACCGATGCACAGCCATTATTGGCATTGGATCAGGAAGAGGAGGTTGCAACAGTCGCCACCCAGCAGTCTGATGACAGTACCCAGATCAACCCAAGAAGGGTGATCCCCGCTGTTGCTGCCTACTCCGAGATCTCTTATGTTAGTGGTGGTGAAGGTGACAAATCCAATAAAGACGTGTCGATGGACGTCACGTGGGTGTCCACAAGAGAGGAAGAGGAGGGAAGTTCAGAGGGAGAGACAGAGCAGCAGCTAGGGAGGAGAAGGAGGAGAAGCAGGCAGAACTTACAGATGCACAGGAGCCAGCCATCCACCGTGAACAGTCACATATGGTGCTCCCAGGATGCCTTCACATGGCTTTGCAGTGTGGGCTTTTTTTAACGTGCCCGCTGCTGACAATAGTGTTGCCATCTGCAGCCTGTGCTGTCAGCACATAAGTCGCAGTAATCCCAACACTCACCTAGGGACGACCGCCTTAAGAAGGCACCTGGCCTCCAATTACATACCCCAGTGGCAGCAACACTGTCAGAACCCACAAAGCCACACTCCTGGTGCTCCCTCTCCTGCCTCTTCTCCTTCTCCTCTCTCCTCCCAGTTGCCCTCCACTCCACCTTCCACCATGCTATCTTCGTGTTCATCTGGCAAAAGGCAGGCTTCCTTGCCCCAAATGTTCGAGCGAAAAAAGATGATAACCCTCTTGCCCAATGGCTGACCGCTGGCTTGTCAGAACTGCTAGCCCACCAACTACTGCTATATAAACTGGTGGACTTGGAGGCCTTTTTGTGGCCATAGGAACACCGCAATGGAAGGTCCCCGCAAGGAAATATTTCTCCCAGAAGGGCATCCCAGAGCTATATGGCCACGTTCAGCAGCAAGTGAATGTATCTCTGGCACACACTGTCAGTGCCAAGATACATCTGACCACAGACACGTGGTCTAGCAAACACAGGCAGGGAAGATACATAACTTTTACTGCCCACTGTGTGAACCTTCTGACGTTCGTCAAGCATGCAACCCGTGGCACCCGTGTAGATTTGGTGTTACCACAACGATTGCATGCAGGCCTGCCTATTCTTCTTCTCCTCCTACTCCATACTCCCTCTCCTTCTCGAATGACTCCTCCTTTTCCGCTGCCACCGTCTCTTCTGCTGTGCCCCCCAAGCTCCACAGAACCTATTTGAGGTGCCAGGTGAGACTTTGCCATGCTGTGCTGCATCTGTTGTGCCTGGAATCCAAGAGCCACACCGGTCCTGCACTCCTTTCAGCTTTGCGGTCACAGGCCGATCGGTGGCTAACCCTGCTCAATTTGACAGTTGGTAAAGTGGTGTGTGACAACTGTGGCAATTTGTTGAGCGTGCTCAAATAGGGCAAAATGACACATGTGCCATGCATGGCACACGTCCTGAACTTAGTCGTGCAGTGATTTGTTGCCAAATACCCCGGGATCCAGGACGTCTTGCAGCAGGCCAGGAAAATCTCTGGCAATTTTAGAAGAATTTACATGGCCATGTCTCGCCTTGCTGACATTCAGCGGCGACACCACCTGCCCATCAAACGTCTGATTTGTGACTGCCCGACGTGATGGAACTCCACCTTGTATATGCTTGATAGGCTGCTCCAGCAGAAACGTGCAGTTAACGACTACCTGCACGATCTCTGTGTCAGGACAGGTTCTGGGGAGATTGGTTTTTTTTCACCGCGCCAGTGGCTGCTCATGCATGACACATGCAGACTTCTGTTGCCATGTGATGAGATCACCAAACTGGTCAGTTGCAGCCAGGGCGTCATTAGTGACATCGTACCTTACGCCTTCTTTCTGGAGTGTGAATTGTGTCGTGTCATTGATCAAGCCGTCGAGGAGCAGGAGCTGGAAGATGAGGAAGTCGCAATGCTGTATGAATTCCCAGGGGGTGCTACTCCATCTGAGACAAGTCAACAACAGGAGTCTGAAGAGGAGTCAGAGGATGATGGTCCCGGGGCGGAGGAGGAGCAAGAAGAGCATGCTTTAAACGTCTCTGGGATCCTTGGGATCGACATTATCCTGGATGATGAGCAGGAGCCAGGCCACTCCACCGCTTCCAGTTTAGTGCAAATAGGGGACTTTATGCTCCAGTGTTTGAAGAGGGACCCCCGTATAAAAGCATAAAGGGCAAGGACCAGTACTGGGTGGCAAAGTACTTACACCCCGGTACAAACACAAAATGACGGACAAGTTACCATCATCACAGAGGGCTGTCAGAATGCAGCACTTCCAGACCTTGCTTCAAGAAATGCTGCATTCTGCTTTTGAGGGCGCTGGCAGAGGAATTTCTACTCACAAAGAAACAGCTGCGGGTACCAATCCAACAGCGCATGCAATAAGAGGGCGGTTTGAAGATGTGTTGGTCACTTCAGATATGAGATCATTCTTGCAGCCAACCCATCGACAGCTGTCCTCTGGATTCAGCTTCAAGATACGCCTAGACCGACAGGTGTCCGACTACATCGGGTTAACGGCCGATGTGGACGCTCTGAGAAGCGATGAACCCCCGGACTATTGGGTGTGCATGCTTGACTGTGGCCAGAGCTAGCACAATTTGCCATGGAACTGTTGGCTTGCCCCTCATGCAGTATCCTGTCCGAAAGTACGTTCAGCGCAGCAGGGGGGATCGTGACCGATAAGTGCACTTGCCTAGCTCACGACAGTGTGGACTACCTCACATTTCTAAAAATGAATGAGGCATGGATCCCGGAGGAATTCAACACATGTGACGAGTCAACCACGTTTGATTAAATTTCCTCATGACAGGCCACAAATATCCACCACCACCCAGAACAAATCATGGTCCCTGTCTTAGGTAAATACAGCGGCATAAAAGGTATTTTATGTCTGTTGAATGCCTAATTTTTGGGGTCTGTACTTGCCGACAATTACATATTTATCATGTGACCTCCTAATGTACCTCCAGCCACAGAATCCAAAGTTCTTTGCTGTCAGGTGAATGCCTATTGGCTAATTTTTGGGCCTGTACAGGCCGACAGTTACATTTTTATCCTGTGACCGCCTAATGTCACTCCTGCCACAGAATCCAAAGTTCTTTGCTGTCAGGTGAATGCCTATTGGCTAATTTTGGGGCCTGCACTGGCCGACAGTTATATTTTTGTCACGTGACCGTCTAATGTACCTCCAGCCACAGATTTCAAAGTTCTTTGCTGTCAGGTGAATGCCTATTGACTATTTTTTGGGGCCTGTACTGGCCGACTATTCTGTCTCAGCATCGGTTGTACCTGCGACAAGCTTCTTGTAGACCCAGTCTGTAAGGATGTATGCGGCAGGTTGAATGATCACTTTAACAGATAGCTTACTCAATGAATAAAGACTCCAGAGGTAACTTTCAATGCTTCTTTATGCTTCAAGGTAGCAAGGATATGAACATAGAGGCTTTTACATAGATAAATTTCTAATGAAGTTACACAGCTCCCTCACTCTGCAGTCTCTTCACAACAACTATACAAAATGGAGTTACAGCAGGAAATGGAGTGTGGGAACAACCAACTAGCCATAAACAGCAGGGGTGTAAGGATCATACCAAATAATATAGTAAAATAACATGTAATAACAACTGCTAGACAGTAAAAGCTGCGTGGCAGCACACTCCCCGCCTGGTATCGTGAGATACCACTATAAACTACATTATTTTATTTTAACATACTATTAACATTGCATACAGTAACATGCTATTTAACCTTCTCAAGTCTATAAGCTAGCTATATTCAAGGTCTTAAGTGACTCCTTCACATAACGTTGAATCTGAATTTTTTTGGACGCAGGCATAATTAGGACTGTCTCTGTGACTGGTCTCAGGAAGGTTTTTGATGCCCCATCCTTAACGTTCCTGACTTCCACACTTCGGACTCTTCCATCATCACTGGTAATGGCCTTTGTAATAAAGGTCCCCTTCCTTTAAGTTAGGCTTCTGGGTTTGCCACTTTTTACGTCCTTGAAGAAGTGTGAGATATTCCTTCCTCCATCTGTCCCAGAAACAATTTGCAAGGTATTGAGCGTATCTCCACTGACGTTTATATATGTCCTTTTCATCTTGCAGGAATTATGTGACTTCGACAGCTAGGGTTGCGCCACACAATTCTAATCTTGGAATAGTGTGAGCAGGTTTTGGAGCTAACTTGGCTCTTCCTAGTAGAAAACCGACATAGGATCTCCCGGAGGGATCTATGATCTTGAGATAAGCCACAGCCGCTATAGCCTTGGTAGATGCATCACAAAAGATGTGAATCTCTTTCCTCAGACTTCTTGAAATTGAAGTGGGTGAATAGCAGCGCGGGATATTAAGTTCTTCCAGTACTTTCATGGAGTTTCTCCATTTCTCCCTTTTAGGCAGTAGGTCTACTGGCAGAGGGGCATCCCAATCTGTCACTCTCTCAGTAAGGTGGCGAAGTATGGATCTCCCTTGGACGGTAACTGGAGTCACAAAGCCTAGGGGATCGTAAAGGCTATTAACAGTTGACAGGACTCCTCGTCTAGTGAATGGCTTCTTGGCTTCAGAGACCTGAAAGGTGAATGCATCTGAAGTTATATTCCAGAGAAGACCGAGACTCCTTTGAGTGGGTAGGGCATCTATATCATTTTCATGGGTCACTGGGACCAAAGCGTGGCTTGTATCACCTCTCTGATACTAATATTTTTATTTTATTGAATAAAACATATATTTTTATTTATTCCACTTAAAAAACTGTAACTCTAAATCAAAAGGATTAAAATTCCTCAGACTTTTAGAGAGGTGGGAATTGTAGTGACTTCATCCTCTGTGTCACTCCTGCGGATGCACTTTGAGTTTTGGAGGGCGTCTGATAATCTCTCAGAAACACCCCCTAGCTTGCACTTCACTCCTCACTGTCTCTGCTTCAGCTGTATATTTAGCTGTATGCCTTACCCCATATTGGGGGCCCTACCTCTCTAAGTCTGAACTAAAAGAAAGCCTGCATCCCTACATGTTTCGCCATGAAATGGCGTCTTCAGGGGATGGCGTGCAGGTAAATGGCTGGAGGGGGACGGTCCCTTAGTTATATATCCTCGGTTTAGGTGGGCGGACCGACCTAAACCGAGGATATATAACTAAGGGACCGTCCCCCTCCAGCCATTTACCTGCACGCCATCCCCTGAAGACGCCATTTCATGGCGAAACATGTAGGGATGCAGGCTTTCTTTTAGTTCAGACTTAGAGAGGTAGGGCCCCCAATATGGGGTAAGGCATACAGCTAAATATACAGCTGAAGCAGAGACAGTGAGGAGTGAAGTGCAAGCTAGGGGGTGTTTCTGAGAGATTATCAGACGCCCTCCAAAACTCAAAGTGCATCCGCAGGAGTGACACAGAGGATGAAGTCACTACAATTCCCACCTCTCTAAAAGTCTGAGGAATTTTAATCCTTTTGATTTAGAGTTACAGTTTTTTAAGTGGAATAAATAAAAATATATGTTTTATTCAATAAAATAAAAATATTAGTATCAGAGAGGTGATACAAGCCACGCTTTGGTCCCAGTGACCCATGAAAATGATATATGTAATTTGAATAGCGTGACCACCTCCTGCAGGATCAAAAAGTTTGTCGTGAGCAGGTAGGGCATCTACTCCCAAGTCCAAATCCTTCAAATCCTTAGCATGATCTGCAGGATTGAAAGACCTCATTACTTCACTGCTATTAGATTCAATCTTCTGAAGCCTTAAGTTAGCAGTCAACAGGATCTATTGAGTTCTTTTTATCAGATTGACGGCTTCTTCAGGTGTTGAAAAGGATTTCAGGCCATCGTCTACATAAAAATCTCTCTCAATAAATTGCCTGGTGTCAGATCCGAATTCCTTTTCACCTTCCTGCGCTGTTCTTCTCAGTCCATAAGTTGCCACGGCAGGAGATGGACTATTTCCAAAGACATGGACTCTCATGCGATAATCTATCACCTGATCATTAATGTCATTGTTGCGATGCCACAAGAACCTGAGATAATTTCTGTGGTCCTCTTTGACTATGAAACAGTGGAACATCTGTTGGACGTCAGCTGTCACGGCAATTGGTTCCTTCCTGAACCGCATCAACACTCCTACAAGGTTGTTCGTTAGATTTGGACCAGTTAGAAGAACATTATTTAAAGAGGTTCCCTGGAACTGAGCGCCTGAATCAAAGACTATTCTGATTTGCCCCGGTTTACGAGGATGGTAGACTCCAAAGGATGGAAGGTACCAGCATTCTTCACCTTCCATAAGGTCTGTTGCTGGCTCAGCGTGAAGGTTATCTAAAATCTTCTGCATAAATTCTAGAAAGTGCTCTTGCATCTCAGGTTTGTTACAGAGAGTTTTCTTAAGTGCAGAAAATCTGGTTAAAGCTTGTTGTCGATTGTTAGGGAGAGTAAGCCTTGGTACTCGGAAGGGTAATGGAGCTACCCAACTGTTGGAATTGTCCTTGAAGAACTCTTCATCCATAATCTTGATGAACTCCTTGTCTTCGACTGAAGGGGCAATCTTGTTGTCATCACAAGTAGTCTGGTACACTGAATCACCAAGGTCCTTCTGAGAAGTGAGCTTGCAGTTTATACCTTGGAGTGCTTGATATGGGACTTTGTTTTTAAAATCAAGTCTTTCCTTCACATAATAGTGCAATGGACATTTCATTGACTGATAGGCAACATTAGTTTTGTAGGAAGCTACATCCAAGAGCTTGTGAGATTGATCTAAACAGACTTCTCCTATTATCACCCATCCAAGATCAAGTTTCTGGACCGTTACATAACTCTCTTATTTTATGAACTCTAGGAATGTCTCTCCCTAGTAGAATCAAAATCTTAACATCCTTGTAAAGAGGTGGAATGTAGCCAGCAATGTGGCTCAAATGAGGGTGATGACGTGCAACCTCTGGTGTGGGGATTTCTTCTCTATTGTTTGGTAGCTGATCACATTCGATTAGAGTTGGAAGAGGAAACTCTATGTCCTCATATTCTGATGCCACTATGAAGCCATGGGCTCTTCTTCCAGAAGTATTGATCTTTCCTGCACATGTCTGCAAGGTATAGGACCAGGTCTCTCCATGAATGTTGAATAGGTCAAAGAATTCTGTACTGGCCAATGAGCAATTGCTCTGATCATTGAGTATGGCATACATTTTTATGGAATTTTGTGGACATCCTTCAGGAAAAACCCTTACAAGACATATCTTGCTACAAGACTTGCTATGAAGCCCTTCTCCACATACCTCTGTACACCTTGTGGTTACGGGGTTGGCACATTGCTCAGTTCTCTCCCCGCCATCATCTGATGTAGTCTTGGGGTTGCTGCCGGGTGAAGGTTTCCTTTTTAACAGGTCTGAATGAAGAGCATCCACATGTTTGGCACTGTTACACAGGGAACATCTGATGGTGATCTTACAGTCTCTAGCTAAATGATCGGAGGATGCACAACACTTGAAACAGATTTTATGCTCTTTGAGAAATGACTTGCGTTCTTCAATAGGCTTATCCTTAAATGCACGACATTTGGAGAGAGAATGTGGCGCATTATGAATAGGACACTGTTGATTAAGATTGCTTGCCTTAATGTCTGTAGCCAAGACGTTGGATGCTATTGCGGTATTCCTCACGGCAATAGGATGCTTTAAATTCTTAAATTTACTGTTGGTGGCAATGCCCCTTGAAGTAGTTAAAGGAATGGTGTAAGTTGTATCTGGATAGAAGACGCTTGGGTCATTCTTGGACCTTGCAACCTTCTGCACAAACTCTGCAAAATAAAAAAAGGGAGGGAAGGAAACATGATGTTCATACTTATACTTTGATCCTACACTAGTCCACTTTTCCTGAAGATGACTAGGCAACTTTGCTACAATAGGATTTACGCCCTGAGCAGTGTCTAAATAGCTAAGACCTGGTAAACTAGGATCTAACTTAGCAATTTCAAGTTCATGAAGGAGGTCACTTAACTCTCTAAGCTTATGATTGTCCTTAACAGAGATCTTAGGAAAGTCGTTTAGTCTCTGGAATAAGGCAGATTCAATGACTTCGGGGCTCCCATAGTCTTGTTCTAGACGTTCCCAGGCAGCATCAAGGCCTGCTTTAAAGTTATAAATGTAAACAGATTTAAGTCTCTTTACTTGTTCTGAAGATTGACGCCCCAACCACTTTATTAGTAAGTCGAGTTCTGCTTGAGGTTCAATGTCCAAGTTCTTGGTTACTGCCTTAAATGTAGATCTCCAACTTCTGTAGTTCTCTGGGCGGTCATCAAATCTAGACATTCCAATAGTAATCAACTCTTGTCGAATTATATATTTGCTGAACTCTGCAGCATCAGTGCTTTCGGTTTTTATAGCCACAGGGGATACTGATGGTGCGCCGACTTGGACCATGGTTGGTATCAGATGTTGGCTGGTAGGTGGAGAGAAAGGTGTTGCAGATGGGTTTAATCTAAGTAAGGGTCTGTCAAATGAAGATCTCTGAGCATTTGAAGTTGAAAAGAGCTGTATCACAGGGGGTATAGAGTTCATTCTGTAGTCTTCTGCTGTGCCCTTGTAATCTCTATTCACATAGGGTTGTGGTGGCACATGAGCTGCGTAGGTTGGTTCACTTGATTTTGTGACATGCGGTAGTTGTGGAGTGTCTCTGTTAGTAGGTGTGTGTAGTTGACCAGCTTGATTTGGCAACACGTTGCCTTCTGATCCACTTGCTGGATGATTATGAGAAGAATCTCCAACTGTAGGTGGGACTGTATTGTCTTGGTTCTGGGTTAAGACGAACTGTAGGGTCCTTTCAACAGGGTCTTGACAAGCAGCCAAGCTGGGACAAGCTGCTCCTTCTTCTTCCAATAGGGCTTGTTCCAAGACAGATAATTCAGCTAAGGCTACTTCTTTTTCTTTATTCTTCTGAAGGATTTCTAGCTGAGCCTCTGTTTCTGCTTGAATCTGTTTAGCTTCTGCTTTGATGGCTGCTTCTCTTTCAGAACAGGTGGCTTGAACCTGGGCTGCTGCAACCTTCTGGCGAGCTTTGACTATTTGGTCGCTCAGCGTTGACCTTACAGAACAGGACCGCAGTGACTTAGAAGAGGATTTATTATAGGAGCGGGCAGATCTAGATGATTTTCCTGAGTGTCTGGAAGAAGCAGATATACAGGATGTAGTTTCATGTAGCTGTGCTAATCTACCTTCTATCTGTGCCTTTGCTTCAAGATATGTGCTATGCCTCTGCTGGTCAGTGGAAGTAAAGTCCTTTAATTCCAATGCAGCTTCCTCTATGTTGGAATGAGACAATAGGGAATAGTACTTCTCAGAAAGTCTTTTATAGTTCTCAAATGCCTTCTTAACCCTTGAGAGAGCAGTGTTCAATTGCTCAGAATTGTTGCTAGTTTCATTAGTGGCTGTTATACAACTTAAAGTCTTCTCAAATAATGCAGTCAGGTTACTAGAGGTTTCTTCCTTAGTTGCTTCATAAGCCTCCCTTGCCTTGAAGGATGGATGAGGGGCTCTAACCAGGGCCGGATTAACGTAGGGGCTGATGGAGCTGCAGCTCCAGGCCCCTACCATAAAATAGGCCCATCCGTGCCAGGCAAAAGGCCGTCGGGAGCGGCCTTTTGCCGATTTGTACACAGCGCATCGCATCCGCATGGTGCAGGAGGGATAATCGCGGGCGCACTGAGTTCATATCCGGCGGGCCGCGTCATTACAGGAACAGCACCAGCTGCTTTCACGTCCTGCCACTGCCACCGGATATACGTCACAGCCGGATATCCGGAGGCAGGACGTCAGAGCAGCTGGTGCGGTTCCTATAAATAATGCCCGCCAGATATGAACTCAGTAGTGTGCCCGCGATTATTCCTCCTGCACCACAGTTTCGACCAGGCCAGCACAGGACGGCAACGGTGACGGCGACGGCCCACAGCCACAGGCGCTGGGTCACAGGCAGCCCACACCACACGGAGAGTCGGACTCGGAGACAGCAGGCAGCAGCAGGAGCTTCTGGAGGCAGGCTGCAGCAGGTATGAGATGCCCTGCCTTCCAACTAGATGAGTGTATCAGGGCAATCATAGTGCTGTTATGATTTATGGACACAGCTCTCAGCAGGCTCAGAAACAGCCTGTGGACTGTGACTCTCAAGAAGCACAGCCAGATAGAAGGCTGGCTAAGCATGCTGAGAGCTGTGTCCATAAATCATAACAGCACTATGAAAATTACTGACTGGCTAAAAGGCTACTTTCACACTAGCGTTCGGTTCAGAGCGGATCCGTTCATATAATGCAAACGGTGGCTCCGTTCAGAACGGATCCGTCTGCATTATATTGTCAAAAAAATGTCTGTGAAAGTAGCCTGAACGGATCCGTCCAGATTTTTACATTGAAAGTCAATGGGGGACGGATCCGTTTGAAGATTGAGCCATATTGTGTCATGTTCAAACGGATCCGTCCCCATTGACTTACATTGTAAGTCTGGACGGATCCGCTTGCCTCTGCACGGCCAGACGACACCCGAACGCTGCAAGCAGCGTTCAGGTGTCCGCCTGCTGAGCGGAGGACAAACAGTGCCAGACTGATGCATTCTGAGCGGATCCGCGTCCACTCAGAATGCATTAGGGCTGGACGGAAGCGTTCGGGTCCGCTTGTGAGAACCTTCAAACGGAACTCACAAGCGGACAGCCGAACGCTAGTGTGAAAGTAGCCTAAGCATGCTGAGACTGAGCTCAGTCTAAATAACAACACATAAAGAAATTACTGTTTCTAGCTGCTAGTCCACAGTCCACAGCAGCTAGAAACAGTAATTTCTTTAAAGGGATTCTGTCACCAGGTTTCACCCCTCAGCTAAAAATATGCTGATGTTCAGGGCGTCTTCATGATTCCTAATGTGGGCTTATAAATGTAATCTGTGGGCTTATTTAGCTAAAAAAAACTGCTTTTACTAACCTGTCAGTCAAACAAATAAGGTGCCCAAGGGGATGTTAATGGATGCAAGGTGCAGTCTGCACCCGCGCCATTCGTGCCCAGCGCCGCCTTTCCGGACTTCTGCGCCGCCTCCTAATCCTCTGTGCCGCCTCTCTCCCTCCCTCCCCCTTCTTCTGCTGTAAGATTTTGCGCACAGGGCTCTGCCTGATGCGCCGTGCGGACTTCTCCATTTGGCTTCTTACAGCGAAGTGCTCATGCGCCGGCACTTCGCTCAACCCCTGTATGCGTGAGATCTTACAGCAGGAGGGGGAGGGCGGGAGGCGGCGCAGAAGTCTGGAAAGGCGGCGCTGGGCACGAATGGCGGCGGGTGCAGACGGCACCTTGCATCCATTAACATCCCCTCGGGCACCTTATTTGTTTGACTGACAGGTTAGTAAAAGCTGTTTTTTAGCTAAATAAGCCCACATATGACATTTATAAGCCCACATTAGGAATCGTGAAGACGCCCTGAACATCAGCATATTTTTAGCTGACAGGGGTGAAACCTGGTGACGGTATCCCTTTAATGTGTTATGTTATTTATGATTTTATATATTATGTATATATTTCCATAAAAAGGCCCAGCAAAATCCTCAGCACCAGGCCCATGATGCTCTTAATCCGGCCCTGGCTCTAACAGGACGAGCAGAATGAAGTAAGGAGTCTGCTTTATCTTGATTAAATACAGGTAACTCTGTGGGATCTCTGTCAGACATAATGACAGGTGCTGTAGTTTTGGTGTCTTGTTAGAAATCTGCCAGAGCTCAGCTCTGTAGGTAGTGACTTCTGTTAGTAAGCAGGCTGAGCTGAGGAGCTGGATATTTGTGACAATGAGCCAGCTAATGCTACAACTGGTTCAGACTGGATAGCTCAGCTCAGTGCACAGTTCACTATCACTTTATACAGGCAGGAATATACAGCATTTCAGTAGATTCAGGTATTGGATTCACAACCCAAACAGCTTGACAATGATGAATCCTTGGGACTTGATATATCTATGATAAAAAATATGCACTCACCAGCTGGTATGTCTATAGTAGATAGTTTATAGTTAAGATACAAAGTATATATAAAACATACAGGTTTAAACTCCTATTAAACAATCCAACAATATAAAATTTTGTAAAATTATACTGAGGTCCGGGATCCGCTTACATAGACAAATTCATAAATGATCATAGGTTCAAATCATGCAAGAATTAATATAATGTGTTCTAATTTTGAATTTTGAATTGATAATGTCCTGTGCCTGTAAAGTAAGAATGTTCTGTGAACAAGTGCAGTTTTCCAGTGAAAAAGGAAACAACCTTGTGATAATGGCTTGTAATTTATAAAGGAATCAACCTTGTGATAGAAACTCATATGGTTTGATATCTTGCAATAGTTTGAATCGATTTTTGCATATGAACTGTGTCCAGTACTGTTGCTATAATGATGTATATCCTCCAAATGCACCAGTATACAGAGTCCGCACTCGTAGTGAAGCAAGGTAAAGTTAGTATGTAACTAGAGGTCGGGTTTGTTAATTGGGGCGTCCCCCTCTTCCTCAACCCTCTTACCTTGTCTTCAGAGTGTGAAGTTGCCCTTCCAGCGCTTGCTGAGTTCTTTTGTACCTTTTGTTCGATACTCTGTATATGCTTTTTCAGCTCTCTCTGGTTTCAGCGTTCCACGTGGTGGTTAGGTTTCGCTTTCCAGGAAGCACTCAGCTGGGATCGCGGAGTCTCGCGATAGCTTTTAGCTAGTTTCTATTTCGCTCGCATCCAAATCAGCGCATAGATTTTCTCGTGACCGATAGTCACTCAAATGCTGTTCGGGTTTCGGTGGGTAGTTTGTCGCTCTCAGGACCAGCCAGACGCGTTTCGAGGGGTCACCCTCTTCCTCAGTGGCTATCTATGCCATCTATGCGCTGATTTGGATGCGAGCGAAATAGAAACTAGCTAAAAGCTATCGCGAGACTCCGCGATCCCAGCTGAGTGCTTCCTGGAAAGCGAAACCTAACCACCACGTGGAACGCTGAAACCAGAGAGAGCTGAAAAAGCATATACAGAGTATCGAACAAAAGGTACAAAAGAACTCAGCAAGCGCTGGAAGGGCAACTTCACACTCTGAAGACAAGGTAAGAGGGTTGAGGAAGAGGGGGACGCCCCAATTAACAAACCCGACCTCTAGTTACATACTAACTTTACCTTGCTTCACTACGAGTGCGGACTCTGTATACTGGTGCATTTGGAGGATATACATCATTATAGCAACAGTACTGGACACAGTTCATATGCAAAAATCGATTCAAACTATTGCAAGATATCAAACCATATGAGTTTCTATCACAAGGTTGATTCCTTTATAAATTACAAGCCATTATCACAAGGTTGTTTCCTTTTTCACTGGAAAACTGCACTTGTTCACAGAACATTCTTACTTTACAGGCACAGGACATTATCAATTCAAAATTCAAAATTAGAACACATTATATTAATTCTTGCATGATTTGAACCTATGATCATTTATGAATTTGTCTATGTAAGCGGATCCCGGACCTCAGTATAATTTTACAAAATGTTATATTGTTGGATTGTTTAATAGGAGTTTAAACCTGTATGTTTTATATATACTTTGTATCTTAACTATAAACTATCTACTATAGACATACCAGCTGGTGAGTGCATATTTTTTATTTATATTTTCAAATGCTTCTACATCGGATGAATAGGTGATTCATCCAAAAAATAGTGCACCTTTACCATATTGGCAGATACGGGTGAGCCACGATATAAATTGAATTATATATCTATGATACACAGTCCTTGCACAGTTCAAAGGGTACTTATGGCTCCCCAATAAAGGCAAAACTTGTATAAGCTGGTATTACTAGAGAAATGGGTCCACAGCACAGACCAGCAATCCCTGGCAGTACAGGCTGTAACAGTTATGGAGCATTCAGTAGGTGGCTGGCTTCATATGCAGAGTAATGCTTCTGGTGACTGCGGCAGTGACACACAGGCATTGGACTGTCAGTGCACAGCCTGAAGATGGCTTCCTGTCTTAGGGGGTTAGTTCTTCACACAGGCGCGTGGTTACTCACGTTTCTGAGGCTGCAGAGATAGCCATGTGATGGATTCTTCTAGAAATTTACTATTGTGTCTCTGCATCGGTTGTACCTGCGACAAGCTTCTTGTAGACCCAGTCTGTAAGGATGTGTGCGGCAGGTTGAATGATGACTTTAACAGATAGCTTACTCAATGAATAAAGACTCCAGAGGTAACTTTCAATGCTTCTTTATGCTTGAAGGTAGCAAGGATATGAACATAGAGGCTTTTACATAGATACATTTCTAATGAAGTTACACAGCTCCCTCACTCTGCAGTCTCTTCACAACAACTATACAAAATGGAGTTACAGCAGGAAATGGAGGATGGGAACAACCAACTAGCCAGAAACAGCAGGGGTGTAAGGATCATACCAAATAATATAGTAACATAACATGTAATAACTGCTAGACAGTAAAAGCTGCGTGGCAGCACACCGACAGTTACATTTTTATCCTGTGACCACCTAATGTATCTCCAGGCACAGAATCCAAAGTTCTTTGTTGTCAGGTGAATGGCTATTGCCTAATGTTTGGCGCCTGTACTGACCGACAGTAAAATTTTTATCCTGTGACCGCCTAATGTACCTCCAGCCACAGAATCCAAAGTTCTTTGCTGTCAGGTGAGCGCCTATTGGCTAATGTTTTGCGCCTGTACTGACCGACAGTTACATTTTTATCCTGTGACCACCTAATGTACCTCCAGCCACAGAATCCAAAGTTCTTTGCTGTCAGGTGAATTGGCTCATTTTGGGGGCCAGTACTGGCCGACAGTTACATTTTTTATCTTTAGCCTCATAATCACACCCTTCTCTCGCTCCTCTGCCTCTCAATATGGTGGTGTATGAACCACATTCACCATAAGGACCTTCTAATATCACAGGGTCATGTGACTGTGCCCCCACACCCTGTACTGTGTCCCTCACCCCGTACTATGCCCCCTTATACCCTGCATTTTTCCCTGTTACCACACCCTCTGCAGTTTCCATAGCCATTCCACTGTGCACTCTTATACTTTTTTTATCCCGCCACGGTATGTCAGTGTTATCTGGTCACTGTGCAGAGGTGTTATCCAGTCAATGTATGGCGGTGTTATCCAACATCTGGATGGCCATAACTGTATCCCTTTCCCTGCCCATGCCATCCTTTTTTAGACCTGGCATGAGCGGGAAAAATATGCAGATTGCGGTACTAAGAACCTTTGCGCCCCAATCTGTGTTAGAAATACCCCTAAAATAGACATATTTCTATATAATAAATAATCACCTAATTGGGGGTAGGGCTAATATCTTTATATTATATAGATTCTAGTGTATTATACTGTGCTCTGTATTTCCCAGTAGAAAATTATCCTTGGGAAACACAGTCCTCATCCCTGACTACCAGGACCAGGTAGCTCTCTGTCAGTACATGGCGGCCTCCCCTCTCTGCCACGCTGCTCCGATGTGTACTGGTGCTTATTCTGACACTAGGGCTGGGTTCACATTCTATTTTTGCCATCCATTTAATGCATACCAAAAATTTTATGCGTTAACAGATGCATCAGACTGATGCCGTACAGTGGCGTCCGTTCACCATACAGTTCCATGGTAGAAAAAAAAAATTACGTTAATGTATGCATTTTTTTTAATAGACTCTGCAGGATACAAAAACATGGAGTGCTGCACATTTGTATACATCAAACAGATAGGAAATACAATCTTTCTAGGCTCCAGCAGAGCACATTTTTTTGTTTCCCTTTAAAATGCATACAAATGGCCCCTGATTTAAATACATATTTTTTGTGGGAATTTTTGCCAATGATCCTCCTCTGGTATATGACTGTCCATGTTGTGGGACTATTTGTGTAGTTCTAGTAAGTGTTTGCTCCAAATATGTCCTGAAGGTATTCCAGGTTCGCCTGCCATTAAAGTGGGCCTGCTGCGAACTTGCGGTTTGCGAATATTTGATCACGTTCACGAACCGCCCCGGCCAATGTTTGTCCATCACTAACTAGGTCCTCCCATGTAGTTCTGGGTTGATTCCTGACCTTTCTCAGAATCATTCTTACTCCACAAGGCAAGATCTTGCATGGAGCCCTAGACTAAGGAAGATTGACAGTCGTCTTGTGTTTCTTCTATTTTCTAATAATTGCACCAACAGTTGTTGCCTTCTCACCAAGCTGCTTGCCAATTGTCCTGTAGACCATCCCAAACTTGTGCAGGTCTACAATTTTGTTCCTGGTGTCCTTAGGCAGCTCTTTGGTCTTGGCCAGGGTGGAGAGGTTGGAGTGTGATTGAGTGTGTGGGCAGGTGTCTTTTATGCAGGTAACAAGTTCAAACAGGTTCAATTGAGTGCAGAGTAGGAGGGCTTCTTAAAGAAAATCGAACACATCTGTGAGAGACAGATTTCTTGCTGGTTGGTAGGCAATCAAATGCTTATTTAATGCAATACAATGCAAATTAATTATTTTAAAAATCATAACATGCAATTTATCGTGTACCTACGATCAAGATTACAGACCTCTCCATTCTTTATAGGTGGAAAAACGTGCAAAATCGCCAGTGTAACAAACATTAATTTTCCCCAATGTAAGTATGGGTATCTTATTTATTAAATTGGATTTGAAAGAACTCTAAACAGAGTAGTAGCAAAGGTTGGGATATCTTTATGTTGCGTGACTGTTTTCTTGTCTCGCTGCAAGTAAATTTGATCTATTTTTCTTTTCCACTGTGTTGCTGGCCCTATCTATCATCCATTGTGGATATCAATGGTTTTTTAAACATTTGCCAATTTCAATTTTTTCTTTGAAAAACTATTTATTTTAAAACATAATAGTTCTCCCACTGGTATGTTTCAAATAATGTTCAGTGGATGGTACAAAGTGGCATACAATTAAATTTTGCCAGCTGTGGACTTACATTTAGTAAATGTGCAGACACAACCATTTGCAGTAGCTGCTGCATATGTTGCAAATATTCTCTACCCACAAAGTCAACAGAGAAATGTATAGATACAAACTCTCACACTATTGACACCTTCATTAATTGTAATACTAAAAAGTCATATATCGCACCATGTGTACAGAGTGCAATTTAACATATGTTGGCTGCACGAGTAGGATCAGGGAACATACAGCCAGGTCCATAAATATTAGGACATCGACACAATTCTAACATTTTTGGCTGTATACACCACCACAATGGATGTAATATGAAACAAACAAGATGTGCTTTAACTGCAGACTGTCAGCTTTAATTTTAGGGTAATTACATCCAAATCAGGTGAACGGTGTAGGAATTACAACAGTTTGCATAGGAACTGGTTCTCTTGTAATTATTGATGATGTGACTGCTGACAAAATCAGCAGGGTGAATTCTGAAGTGTTTCAGGCAATATTATCTGCTCATATTCAGCCAAATGCTTCAGAACTCGTTGGACGGCGCTTCACAGTGCAGATTAACAAGACCCAAAGCATAATGCAAAAGCAACCAAAGAGTTTTTTAAGGGAAAGAAGTGGAATGTTATACAACGACCAAGTCAATCACCTGACCTGAATCCGATTGAGCATGCATTTCAGTTGCTGAAGACAAAACTGAAGGGAAAATGCCCCAAGAACAAGCAGGAGCTGAAGACAGTTGCATTCTGGTGATGTCTATGAGTTCCAGACTTCAGGCTGTAATTGACTGCAGAATTTGCAACCAAGTATTAAAAAGTGAAATTTTGATGTATGATTATTATTCTGTCCCATTACTTTTGGTTCCTTAACAAGTGGGAGGCACATATGCAAACTGTTGTAATTCCTACACCGTTCACCTGATTTGGATGTACATACCCTCAAATTAAAGCTGACAGTCTGCTGTTAAAGCACATCCTGTTTGTTTCATTTCAAATCCATTGTGGTGGTGTATAGAGCCAAAAATGTTAGAATTGAGTCGATGTCCCAATATTTATGGACCTGGCTGTATTACTGAGACTTTGAATATGCACGTCAGTAACCCTTCTAATGTGTCCAAACACTTCAGAGAAGTACATGTTAATGATTTATCTTTTTTTGTTTTTTCCGCTATAGGACTATATTCTATAGTTAGTTATATTCTCTAACAGAGGAGGGAACGTATGGAGACACCTCCTGAATAGAGCGGCTTATTGGGTATTGATGTTAAATACCTCTTTTCCATAGGCCAAATGCACATGTGAACGGTCCGTGGTATCACAGCCTAGCATCCTGATGACAGCAGGAGTGCACGGCGTCATTGGTTGCTATGAGACCCTGCGCTTCATGCAGCCGCTGCACTACAGTGATATACTCGTATGATCTATGGATACCACGGACGAGACTTTTCTTGTGAATCTTTTTCTATTGACAGGGCTGAATTCTTATTTTGTCAAAAGGAGTATGGACCTTTCTTTGACTATTACTAAACCTTAATTTTAATGAAAGATAAAGATGACATCAACAAGACTGCCTTCAATACTGGGATACGTACTGATAAAGCTGCCCCTAATCAGGGCTGATCACATTTGCTCTACTGCTCCAAAGTTTTACGTGCAAGGAAGAAAATAACTGTGACACACACACATTGGGTTTAAAGCAAATTCTTGTTTATTATAGGAAGTACAGCAGTTTATATAGACATCAGAGAGGCATTCCCCCTGAGGCATGTGGCATTGTTGCATTGGCTGAAAAATGAGATAACACTTGGTATCTGCCCATTGTGCATTGTTTTACTAACTGTGGTATGTGAACTATGTAAATATCTAACTACAAGCGCCATCTTGTGATGGAGTTCTCTAACAGCAAAAAAAGCATATATGACGTAGCAGGGAGGCACGTACTCTTGGGTACGATGGAACCTTTGTGCTCTGGAGAAGGTAAGGTGTTTGTCCGAGAGCTAAAGTATGTCGGAGCTTTCTTAGCTGAATTCAAAGAATGTAGTCCACATCTCTTTCAGTCCCCCCATGGACCTAATTTTTTCCCTAATGAAAGCTTAGCACATCTGTCCACATGCTTTGAATCCTCTTCTCAAGCTTCCCTAACAACCTAGCCTAGTGTATTGCCTCCCATGAGACTGGACTTAGCATGGGAAAGTCAGATGTCAGTCCCTATGGTCAATGATCTCCAGGTGGCATTATAAGCAGGAAGGGGGCCAACAGTACGAAGTGGACCTTGTCTTCCATCCTCACGGAGGTCTCCCGTCCTTATGGAGGTCTCCCATGAGCATCTCCGGGGTAGGCCTCAGCTACGACTTTTAACAAAAACCTCCTAATGTAGGGGATGACACAACAAACAATTAACGTAAATAGCAGAATTTACTATAAAATTCCAGAATAGTCCTTTTAGGGCATTCATGACCTGATCATTGATTGGTGTGAACATAAGAATTATCAATACTGGGAGTCTTTGGGCTATACTATTAATGGGTCACTGGGCTAGAAGTATCGGACTGTAATAAATTTGTTCTTCCTTTTGCACACCTCTTCCTTAGCCCAGAAACCTATTTTTACTATCTCAATAAGAATCCATATTCTTTTAGTCAGGATCCGCAGTCACACAAGGGGGAACAAGAAATATGTTTTCAAGCCTCCCGACTCAATACATTCTTGAAATGACTTGAATTTGGCCTTCCTCAAGCATCACTGATGTGCTTGTGGTCAACAACACTTGAAATGGACCATCAAACCAGGATTTGAGGACAGGACTTTTCAAACGTGTCTTTTTACCACCACCCAATCTCCAGACACAAGTGGGTGGGTTCCTGGTGCTTTATCAACATCTGGAAGTGAAGCAAAAACTCGAGAATGTATTTTAGTCAAATGCTTGTGCAAATTGATCAGATAATCTGTCAGACAACCATGTTGCATCTGGAGCTACTGTGGGAAATACAATCCTGTCCTTGTGCCTGACACACTAAGGACCTTATAAGGACTAAGGCCTGTCTCACGGTTAGGGGTATACCTTATTGAAAATATGGCTACCAGCAGGCACTCTGTTCATGGCTTACCATTACCTGCCATGGCTTTTTTAATCTTTACCTTTAATGTCCCGTTCATTTCCTTTTGTCCCTACTCTACCGCTGCTTTGTGGATGGTACAAAAGATGTAAGGTCTGTTCTACACTCAAAACCTTCATTATCTTCTGCATCACTTCACCTGTGAAGTAAACACCTCTCACTTTCAACTGTCTCAGGTACCCCATAACTGTATACAACTTTGGCCATAATCGTCTTTGCTGTGGTCTTAGCTACCGGGTATGCTTCTGGCCATCCTGAAAACAAGTCATCAGACATCAATACATGCTCATACATGCCCACCTTCCCCACCTGGTTCTGTAAGGTCTTAAGAACTTCCAGTGAGACAGGGACCTGAGCTGTGTCCACTAAGGCAGTAGTCTGCCTAGGCAATTTAGGCAAACATTGTTGCCGCCTGATCTGCCTTGGCTTTTCCCTTTGCCTTCTCTGAGTCCAGTGGAGTAGCGTGGGTTGCCAGCACCTGGGGCAAGCCAAAAATTGCCCTCCGCAGCCTATGGGCACACTCCATTTAACAGATAATGTAGTAGATCACTTGCAGTCCTATGTAACGCCACAGATAACACAGTGATAGCTCTCTGAGTACAGATAATGTAGTAGATGTTACCTGCAGTCCTATGCAACACCACAGATAACAGTGATAACTCTCTGTGTACAGATAATGTAGTAGCTTCACCTGAAGTCTTGTGTAACACCTACGATAACACAGTGATAACTTTCTGAGTACAGATAATGTAGTAGATGTCACCTGCAGTCCTATGTAACACCACAGATAGCAGTAATAACTCTCTGAGTACAGATAATGTAGTATATGGGTGTGAGCCCCCAGAATTCAGAACACACACAGTGATGTGGCAGGATGGGCCAAATTCTCAATCTCCTCCCCAACCCTACTGTAAAACAGATATGTGTATGGACATTATTATATACAGGAGAATACAGCAACATACCTGTTACATCCAGTGACGTCTCCTGTGATGCAGACTTTACTCAACATCTTCATTCAGAGATAAGACCGCCATGATACCTTCTTTCAGCCGCTTCTAGTCTCTGCAGAGTTTCACAGAAAAAAAAATTAGGTTCCTCACTTTACTATCATCCTCTCCTTCCTGGTGTCTGAACACTGTCATCCTGCTGCCCCCCAATGCTGTGCTAGAGCCAGACAGATTTTCCCCCATTCCCCATAATATTATTCCCCCTGTATTGTAATGGCCCCCTCTGTATTAGTATTATTATTAATATTAATATATCAATGACCCCCTCTGTATTATTATTATTAATATAATGGCCCCTCTTTTTTTATATAATGGCCCCTACTTTATTATTAATATAATGGGCCCCTCTTTATTATTAATATAATGGCCCCCTCTTTGTTATTAATATATTGGCCCCTCTTTATTATTAATATAATGGCCCCTTCTTTATTTTTAATATAATGACCCCCTCTTTATTATGAATGTATTGGCCCCCTCTTTGGAATTAATGTATTGGCCCCCTCTTTGGTATTAATGTAATGGCCCCTCTTTATTATTAATGTAATGGCCCCATCTTTATTATTAATGTAATGGCCCCCTCTTTATTATTAATATAATGGCCACTCCACTCTTATTAGTATGATGTCCTCAGTCCTCCTCTCTCTGCTCCTCCCCCACCCCCATAGTGCCCCCAGTACTTCTGAAATTAGCGTAGGGTACATAAAAAAAATAAAAATACTTACCTCTCTCCATCACAGCTTGTGGTGTCCCGTCACAGGTGGTCACAAATGCCTCATTGTGCCTTCCCGCGCCGCGTCATCTCGTCATTTCGCGAGATCCGATGCAAGAGGTCACAGTGAGGTAATCGTGACCGAGTCCTGCGTCACTCTACTGTCTTATAGGCTATAAGGCATAACGGAGGGGACAGAAGCCATAGGCTCCCGTGGCCCTCATTGAAATTCCTGCTGTCTGGCGTCCCCTGTAATTTGGCGCCCGAGGCAAAAGCCCCCGCCCCATTCTACTCCACTGTCTGAGTCAGTTTTACAGTAACCTTTGTTTTTTTCACCGCCACTCAAGTTGGCGACATGAGGGCTTCTATAAGAGACCTCACTGCTTCCCCATTATGATCGGTTTACCTGAAGCGGTCAGGAAGTCTCTGGCTTTCCAAATGGGTCCATAGTCATGGGCTGTACCTGGAATCAACGTAAATGTTGACTGCTTTTCCATCTGCATATCTGCAAGCCATTTCCAGAGCCCTTTAGCTCTGCTTCTTGGGCAAACATGTGTGGTGGTAGCGGATCTGTTTTTTAGTGTCATGTTTAATCACCACTGCCCAACCTGTGTAGTAACTGCCATCCTGGCCATACCTCGATCCATCCACAAAGAGCACATGATCTGGATTATCTAATAGCTGATTTAACAAATCCTGCTGTCCCTTGTGACATTTATATGCAAACAGTGAACATGAACCTCTGGATCTGGAAGTCTGAAGAAAAGTTTAAGTGCCCTAACTCTTCCCCTACCCCCTTCCCCCTTGCTCCAGAGGCAACAGGGTGGCTGGATCCAAAATATTAAATTTTTTAACATTTCAGGTGTTATATGAATACCCTTTGCCAACGAACACACATTATATTAATCAATTAAAGTGGATGATCATACATCAACACAATAATATCCTTGATAGGCACAATATTTTGATGAATAGATTGATGGAAAAAGTTACAATAGCTGGAAATCTGTGATAGAGAAACACTTCTATAAAGATAATATTATCTAGAATGGTCCCATATGTTAGTAATTAGGACAAATAATCAACACGATGAATCCATGATAGTACTTAAAACACTTGATCTATAATCGTCAGTAAATAAGTTTGTGATACGTCATGATCGTCTGTAACAGTGTCAATTGTGAGAAGCCAAGAAAGGTAATACAATCTAGAATGAGAGTTTATGACATGATCCTATGTGTTAGTAGTAGGTTAAGAAATCAACACAATAAACATATGGTTGGGATCAGTTATTAACTGTTAATTTAGTAACTTCTTGGTGTACTAAAACACAAATATACTGTTGAGAAACACACATTTGTGTACCAGTTGTTGTCTCTCTCATGCCTTTTTGAGAAATTTGGACACAATGACAGTGTCTGGAGGTGGCAGCAGTAGCAGCAGCAGGAGAAGGGCACCAATTGGCACAATAACAGAGCCTGCAGTTGGCAGCTACAGGAGAAATCCACCGAGTGGCACAATGATACAGTCTGGAGATGGCAGCATCATGAGAAGGCCACAGAGTGGCACAATCACATAGTCTATAGTTGGCAGCATTAAGAGAAGGCCACCAAGTGGCACAATGACAGAGTCTGGAGTTGGCAGCATCAGGAGAAGGCCACCGAGTGGCACAAGGATAAAGTCTGGAGATGGCAGTATCAGGAGAAGGCCACCGAGTGGCACAATGACACAGTCTGGAGGTGGCAGCAGTATGAGGAGGCCACCGAGTAGCACAATGACAGAGTCTGGAGTTGGAAGCAGTATTAGGAGGCCACCAAGTGGCACAATGACAGATTCTGGAGGTGGCAGCAGTGTGAGGATTCCACCGAGTAGCACAATGACACAGTCTGGAGTTGGCAGCATCAGGAGAAGGCCACCTAGTTTCACAATGACACAGTCTATAGTTGGCGGCAGCAGTTAGAGGAGGCCACGGAGTGGCACTATGACAGAGCCTGAAGGTGGTGGCAGCTGCAGCAGCATCAGGAAAAGTCCACCAAGTGGCACAATTACACAGTCTGGAGTTGGCAGCAGTATGAGGAGGCCACCGAGTGACACAATCACACAGTCTGGAGGTGGTGGAAGCAGCAGCAGCATTATGTGAGCAATGTATGTGAGGTATGGAGCATGTATGTATGTTATTTTTATGTTATTCGTTAATAAGTTCAAAGACGTGTGTGTAAAAGTATGAGAAAGTGTTCTTTCTATATGTCTGTTCGACATTGAATGTTATGTCTGTGTGGACCGGAATCTGACCTTGTGTGTTGCCAACTAGAAAACTGACTAGTAGAGGAAGCTCATGCATGCCAAGTTTACTGTGAGCGAAATTGTGGCGAAACCAACCTCGCCACTGGTTTTGGAGGGGCCTGGCTACTAGCCTCTTGCCCCGGGATTATGGGCCCTCTCATCAGCCAGGCCTCCTTTGTTCACAAAGGACATGGACTAACTTGAACCCCTTGTCTAATTCGTGCCATTTTGGGATGTTAAATGTCTATGTGTATTGAAAAGGGTGGGTCATTGTATATGTTGAGTAGTGAGGTCTGTTCCATTGTCTGATATAGCAATAGTGAAGGAGATGCACAGGAATGCTGATCCTCCAACCAAGGGTGCTCACAGTCCTACAGTGTCACCCCACTGTTGAATAGAGTAAAGTATTATAGATAAAAAGACTGGGCACACCTAGGATATGAGGACAAATGCTTTAATTGGTAAATATTCTGATAAAACAAAATTGAATAAAATTATGTTGAATAAAATTACAATAGGGTATAGACCACAGTCTAGATTAATTTAGGACTAGAGTTGAGCGAACACCTGGATGTTCGGGTTCGAGAAGTTCGGCCGAACATCCCGGAAATGTTCGGGTTCGGGATCCGAACCCGATCCGAACTTCGTCCCGAACCCGAACCCCATTGAAGTCAATGGGGACCCGAACTTTTCGGCACTAAAAAGGCTGTAAAACAGCCCAGGAAAGAGCTAGAGGGCTGCAAAAGGCAGCAACATGTAGGTAAATCCCCTGCAAACAAATGTGGATAGGGAAATTAATTAAAATAAAAATTAAATAAATAAAAATTAACCAAAATCAATTGGAGAGAGGTTCCATAGCAGAGAATCTGGCTTCCCGTCACCCACCACTGGAACAGTCCATTCTCAGATATTTAGGCCCCGGCACCCAGGCAGAGGAGAGAGGTCCCGTAACAGAGAATCTGTCTTCATGTCAGCAGAGAATTAGTCTGCATGTCATAGCAGAGAATGAGGCTTCACGTCAGCCACCACTGCAACAGTCCATTGGCATATATTTAGGCCCAGCACCCAGGCAGAGGAGGGAGGTCCCGTAACAGAGAATCTGTCTTCATGTCAGCAGAGAATTAGTCTGCATGTCATAGCAGAGAATGAGGCTTCACGTCAGCCACCACTGCAACAGTCCATTGGCATATATTTAGGCCCAGCACACACACAGGCAGAGGAGAGAGGTCCCGTAACAGAGAATCTGGCTTCATGTCAGCAGAGAATCAGTCTGCATGTCATAGCAGAGAATGAGGCTTCACGTCAGCCACCACTGCAACAGTCCATTGGCATATATTTAGGCCCAGCACACACACAGGCAGAGGAGAGAGGTCCCGTAACAGAGAATCTGGCTTCATGTCAGCAGAGAATCAGTCTGCATGTCATAGCAGAGAATGAGGCTTCACGTCAGCCACCACTGCAACAGTCCATTGGCATATATTTAGGCCCAGCACCCAGGCAGAGGAGGGAGGTCCCGTAACAGAGAATCTGTCTTCATGTCAGCAGAGAATTAGTCTGCATGTCATAGCAGAGAATGAGGCTTCACGTCAGCCACCACTGCAACAGTCCATTGGCATATATTTAGGCCCAGCACACACACAGGCAGAGGAGAGAGGTCCCGTAACAGAGAATCTGGCTTCATGTCAGCAGAGAATCAGTCTGCATGTCATAGCAGAGAATGAGGCTTCACGTCACCCACCACTGCAACAGTCCATTGGCATATATTTAGGCCTAGCACACAGGCAGAGCAGAGAGGTCCCGTAACAGACAATCTGGCTTCATGTCAGCAGAGAATCAGTCTGCATGTCATAGCAGAGAATCAGGCTTCACGTCACCCACCACTGCAACAGTCCATTGGCATATATTTAGGCCTAGCACACAGGCAGAGCAGAGAGGTCCCGTAACAGACAATCTGGCTTCATGACAGCAGAGAATTAGTCTGCATGTCATAGCAGAGAATGAGGCTTCACGTCAGCCACCACTGCAACAGTCCATTGGCATATATTTAGGCCCAGCACCCAGGCAGAGGAGAGAGGTCCCGTAACAGACAATCTGGCTTCATGGCAGCAGAGAATTAGTCTGCATGTCATAGCAGAGAATCAGGCTTCACGTCAGCCACCACTGCAACAGTCCATTGTCATAAATTTAGGCCCAGCACCCAGGCAGAGGAGAGAGGTCCCGTAACAGACAATCTGGCTTCATGTCAGCAGAGAATTAGTCTGCATGTCATAGCAGAGAATGAGGCTTCACGTCAGCCACCACTGCAACAGTCCATTGGCATATATTTAGGCCTAGCACACAGGCAGAGCAGAGAGGTCCCGTAACAGACAATCTGGCTTCATGACAGCAGAGAATCAGTCTGCATGTCATAGCAGAGAATCAGGCTTCACGTCAGCCACCACTGCAACAGTCCATTGTCATAAATTTAGGCCCAGCACCCAGGCAGAGGAGAGAGGTCCCGTAACAGAGAATCTGGCTTCATGTCAGCAGAGAATCAGTCTTCATATCATAGCAGAGAATCAGGCTTCACGTCACCCACCACTGTAAGAGTCAATTTTCATAAATTTAGGCCCAGAACCCAGGCAGAGGAGAAAGGTCCCGTAACAGACAATCTGGCTTCATGTCAGCAGAGAATCAGTCTTCATATCATAGCCTAGAATCAGGCTTCACGTCACCCACCACTGTAAGAGTCAATTTTCATAAATTTAGGCCCAGAACCCAGGCAGAGGAGAAAGGTCCCGTAACAGACAATCTGGCTTCATGTCAGCAGAGAATCAGTCTTCATATCATAGCAGAGAATCAGGCTTCACGTCACCCACCACTGCAACAGTCAATTGTCATAAATTTAGGCCCAGCACCCAGGCAGAGGAGAGAGCTCCCGTAACAGAGGATCTGGCTTCATGTCAGCAGAGAATCAGTCTGCATGTCATAGCAGAGAATGAGGCTTCACGTCACCCACCACTGCAACAGTCCATTGGCATATATTTAGGCCTAGCACACAGGCAGAGCAGAGAGGTCCCGTAACAGACAATCTGGCTTCATGTCAGCAGAGAATCAGTCTGCATGTCATAGCAGAGAATGAGGCTTCACGTCACCCACCACTGCAACAGTCCATTGGCATATATTTAGGCCTAGCACACAGGCAGAGCAGAGAGGTCCCGTAACAGACAATCTGGCTTCATGACAGCAGAGAATCAGTCTGCATGTCATAGCAGAGAATGAGGCTTCACGTCACCCACCACTGCAACAGTCCATTGGCATATATTTAGGCCTAGCACACAGGCAGAGCAGAGAGGTCCCGTAACAGACAATCTGGCTTCATGTCAGCAGAGAATCAGTCTGCATGTCATAGCAGAGAATGAGGCTTCACGTCACCCACCACTGCAACAGTCCATTGGCATATATTTAGGCCTAGCACACAGGCAGAGCAGAGAGGTCCCGTAACAGACAATCTGGCTTCATGACAGCAGAGAATCAGTCTGCATGTCATAGCAGAGAATGAGGCTTCACGTCACCCACCACTGCAACAGTCCATTGGCATATATTTAGGCCTAGCACACAGGCAGAGCAGAGAGGTCCCGTAACAGACAATCTGGCTTCATGTCAGCAGAGAATCAGTCTGCATGTCATAGCAGAGAATGAGGCTTCACGTCACCCACCACTGCAACAGTCCATTGGCATATATTTAGGCCTAGCACACAGGCAGAGCAGAGAGGTCCCGTAACAGACAATCTGGCTTCATGACAGCAGAGAATCAGTCTGCATGTCATAGCAGAGAATGAGGCTTCACGTCACCCACCACTGCAACAGTCCATTGGCATATATTTAGGCCTAGCACACAGGCAGAGCAGAGAGGTCCCGTAACAGACAATCTGGCTTCATGACAGCAGAGAATCAGTCTGCATGTCATAGCAGAGAATGAGGCTTCACGTCACCCACCACTGCAACAGTCCATTGGCATATATTTAGGCCTAGCACACAGGCAGAGCAGAGAGGTCCCGTAACAGACAATCTGGCTTCATGTCAGCAGAGAATCAGTCTGCATGTCATAGCAGAGAATGAGGCTTCACGTCACCCACCACTGCAACAGTCCATTGGCATATATTTAGGCCTAGCACACAGGCAGAGCAGAGAGGTCCCGTAACAGACGATCTGGCTTCATGTCAGCAGAGAATCAGTCTGCATGTCATAGCAGAGAATCAGGCTTCACGTCAGCCACCACTGCAACAGTCCATGGTCATAAATTTAGGCCCAGCACCCAGGCAGAGGAGAGAGGTCCCGTAACAGACAATCTGGCTTCATGTCAGCAGAGAATTAGTCTGCATGTCATAGCAGAGAATCAGGCTTCATGTCAGCCACCACTGCAACAGTCCATTGGCATATATTTAGGCCTAGCACACAGGCAGAGGAGAGGTTCATTCAACTTTGGGTAGCATCGCAATATAATGGTAAAATGAAAATAAAAATAGGATTGAATGAGGAAGTGCCCTGGAGTCCAATAATATATGGTTATGGGGAGGTAGTTAATGTCTAATCTGGACAAGGGACGGACAGGTCCTGTGGGATCCATGCCTGGTTCATTTTTATGAACGTCAGCTTGTCCACATTGGCTGTAGACAGGCGGCTGCGTTTGTCTGTAATGACGCCCCCTGCCGTGCTGAATACACGTTCAGACAAAACGCTGGCTGCCGGGCAGGCCAGCACCTCCAAGGCATAAAAGGCTAGCTCTGGCCACGTGGACAATTTAGAGACCCAGAAGTTGAATGGGGCCGAACCATCAGTCAGTACGTGGAGGGGTGTGCACACGTACTGTTCCACCATGTTAGTGAAATGTTGCCTCCTGCTAACACGTTGCGTATCAGGTGGTGGTGCAGTTAGCTGTGGCGTGTTGACAAAAGTTTTCCACATCTCTGCCATGCTAACCCTGCCCTCAGAGGAGCTGGCCGTGACACAGCTGCCTTGGCGACCTCTTGCTCCTCCTCTGCCTTGGCCTTGGGCTTCCACTTGTTCCCCTGTGACATTTGGGAATGCTCTCAGTAGCGCGTCTACCAACGTGCGCTTGTACTCGCGCATCTTCCTATCACGCTCCAGTGCAGGAAGTAAGGTGGGCACATTGTCTTTGTAGCGTGGATCCAGCAGGGTGGCAACCCAGTAGTCCGCACAGGTTAAAATGTGGGCAACTCTGCTGTCGTTGCGCAGGCACTGCAGCATGTAGTCGCTCATGTGTGCCAGGCTGCCCAGGGGTAAGGACAAGCTGTCCTCTGTGGGAGGCGTATCGTCATCGTCCTGCCTTTCCCCCCAGCCACGCACCAGTGATGGACCCGAGCTGCGTTGGGTGCCACCCCGCTGTGACCATGCTTCATCCTCATCCTCCTCCACCTCCTCCTCATCCTCGTCCTCCTCGTCCTCCAGTAGTGGGCCCTGGCTGGCCACATTTGTACCTGGCCTCTGCTGTTGCAAAAAACCTCCCTCTGAGTCACTTCGAAGAGACTGGCCTGAAAGTGCTAAAAATGACCCCTCTTCCTCATCCTCCTCCTCCTCCTCCTGGGCCACCTCCTGTTCCATCATCGCCCTAAGTGTTTTCTCAAGGAGACATAGAAGTGGTATTGTAACGCTGATAACGGTGTCATCGCCACTGGCCATGTTGGTGGAGTACTCGAAACAGCGCAACAGGGCACACAGGTCTCGCATGGAGGCCCAGTCATTGGTGGTGAAGTGGTGCTGTTCTGTAGTGCGACTGACCCGTGCGTGCTGCAGCTGAAACTCCACTATGGCCTGCTGCTGCTCGCACAGTCTGTCCAGCATGTGCAAGGTGGAGTTCCACCTGGTGGGCACGTCGCATATGAGGCGGTGAGCGGGAAGGCCGAAGTTACGCTGTAGCGCAGACAGGCGAGCAGCGGCAGGATGTGAACGCCGGAAGCGCGAACAGACGGCCCGCACTTTATGCAGCAGCTCTGACATGTCGGGGTAGTTGTGAATGAACTTCTGCACCACCAAATTCAGCACATGCGCCAAGCAAGGGATGTGCGTCAAATTGGCTAGTCCCAGAGCTGCAACGAGATTTCGCCCATTATCACACACCACCAGGCCGGGCTTGAGGCTCACCGGCAGCAACCACTCGTCGGTCTGTTGTTCAATACCCCGCCACAACTCCTGTGCGGTGTGGGGCCTGTCCCCCAAACATATGAGTTTCAGAATGGCCTGCTGACGTTTACCCCGGGCTGTGCTGAAGTTGGTGGTGAAGGTGTGTGGCTGACTGGATGAGCAGGTGGAAGAAGAGGAGGAGGAAGCCGAGAAGGAGGAGGTGGCAACAGGAGGCAAAGAATGTTGCCCTGCGATCCTTGGCGGCGGCAGGACGTGCGCCAAACAGCTCTCCGCCTGGGGCCCAGCTGCCACTACATTTACCCAGTGTGCAGTTAGGGAGATATAGCGTCCCTGGCCGTGCTTACTGGTCCACGTATCTGTGGTTAGGTGGACCTTGCTACAGATGGCGTTGCGCAGTGCACACTTGATTTTATCGGATACTTGGTTGTGCAGGGAAGGCACGGCTCTCTTGGAGAAGTAGTGCCGGCTGGGAACAACATACTGTGGGACAGCAAGCGACATGAGCTGTTTGAAGCTGTCTGTGTCCACCAGCCTAAATGACAGCATTTCATAGGCCAGTAGTTTAGAAATGCTGGCATTCAGGGCCAGGGATCGAGGGTGGCTAGGTGGGAATTTACGCTTTCTATCAAATGTTTGTGAGATGGAGAGCTGAACGCTGGCGTGTGACATGGTTGAGACGCTTGGTGACGGAGGTGGTGGTGGTGGTGTTGGTGGTACATCCCCTGTTTGCTGGGCGGCAGGTGCCAACGTTCCTCCAGAGGCGGAGGAAGAGGCCGAGGCGGCAGCAGCAGAATAGGCCGAGGCGGCAGCAGCAGAAGAGGTAGCAGGGGGAGCCTGAGTGACTTCCTTGGTTTTAAGGTGTTTACTCCACTGCAGTTCATGCTTTGCATGCAGGTGCCTGGTCATGCAGGTTGTGCTCAGGTTCAGAACGTTAATGCCTCGCTTCAGGCTCTGATGGCACAGCGTGCAAACCACTCGGGTCTTGTCGTCAGCACATTGTTTGAAGAAGTGCCATGCCAGGGAACTCCTTGAAGCTGCCTTTGGGGTGCTCGGTCCCAGATGGCGGCGGTCAGTAGCAGGCGGAGTCTCTTGGCGGCGGGTGTTCTGCTTTTGCCCACTGCTCCCTCTTTTGCTACGCTGTTGGCTCGGTCTCACCACTGCCTCTTCCTCCGAACTGTGAAAGTCAGTGGCACGACCTTCATTCCATGTGGGGTCTAGGACCTCATCGTCCCCTGCATCGTCTTCCACCCAGTCTTGATCCCTGACCTCCTGTTCAGTCTGCACACTGCAGAAAGACGCAGCAGTTGGCACCTGTGTTTCGTCATCATCAGAGACATGCTGAGGTGGTATTCCCATGTCCTCATCATCAGGAAACATAAGTGGTTGTGCGTCAGTGCATTCTATGTCTTTCACCGCTGGGGAAGGGCTAGGTGGATGCCCTTGGGAAACCCTGCCAGCGGAGTCTTCAAACAGCATAAGAGACTGCTGCATAACTTGAGGCTGAGACAGTTTCCCTGGTATGCATGGGGGTGATGTGACAGACTGATGGGGTTGGTTTTCAGGCGCCATCTGTGCGCTTTCTGCAGAAGACTGGGTGGGAGATAATGTGAACGTGCTGGATCCACTGTCGGCCACCCAATTGACTAATGCCTGTACCTGCTCAGGCCTTACCATCCTTAGAACGGCATTGGGCCCCACCATATATCGCTGTAAATTCTGGCGGCTACTGGGACCTGAGGTAGTTGGTACACTAGGACGTGTGGATGTGGCAGAACGGCCACGTCCTCTCCCAGCACCAGAGGGTCCACTAACACCACCACGACCATGTCCACGTCCGCGTCCCTTACTAGATGTTTTTCTCATTGTTATGGTTCACCACAACAACAAATATATTATTTGGCCCAATGTATTGTATTCAAAATCAGCGGGATATAAATTTGAGGCCTAGTATTTAGGCGCTGGGTGACCGGTATGGATTTAGTGACAGAATTAGACTTGGAAATGCACAGAAGCGTGTGTGTGAAGTTATTCTGAATGACCCTATGTGCACCTTCAATATTATATACCCTTTTAGGGATAGATTTCAAATAGCTCTGATATAGCAGAAACCACTAAATTATGAAATTGCTAAATTGGGAATTGTACTTCAACCCAGAACAAAAAATGTGCTTTGACGGACACTAAATATCTTGCCCAGCAACAACAGTACAGCGGTGGGTAACGAGAGATTTAGAGGGATTTAAATTTGAGGCCTAGTATTTAGGCGCTGGGTCACCGGTATGGATTTAGTGACAGAATTAGACTTGGAAATGCACAGAAGCGTGTGTGTGAAGTTATTCTGAATGACCCTATGTGCACCTTCAATATTATATACCCTTTTAGGGATAGATTTCAAATAGCTCTGATATAGCAGAAACCACTAAATTATGAAATTGCTAAATTGGGAATTGTACTTCAACCCAGAACAAGAAAATGTGCTTTGACGGACACTAAATAACTTGCCCAGCTACAGCAGTACAGCGGACTAGATTTAGCGGATATAAATTTGAGGCCTAGTATTTAGGCGCTGGGTGACAGGTATGGGTTTAGTGCAGAATTAGACTTGGAAATACACAGTAGCGGGTGTGTGTGAAGTTATTCTGAATGACCCAATGTGCACCTTGAATATTATATACCCTTTTAGGGATAGATTTCAAATAGCTCTGATATAGCAGAAACCACTAAATTATGAAATTGCTAAATTGGGAATTGTATTTCAACCCAGAACAAGAAATGTGCTTTGAACGGACACTAACTAACTCGCCCAGCTACAGCACTAAGGACAGATTTAGCGGGATATAAATTTGAGGCCTAGTATTTAGGCGCTGGGTGACAGGTATGGGTTTAGTGCCAGAATTAGACTTGGAAATACACAGTAGCGGGTGTGTGTGAAGTTATCTGAATGACCCAATGTGCACCTTGAATATTATATACCCTTTTAGGGATAGATTTCAAATAGCTCTGATATAGCAGAAACCACTAAATTATGAAATTGCTAAATTGGGAATTGTATTTCAACCCAGAACAAGAAATGTGCTTGAACGGACACTAAATACTCGCCCAGCTACAGCACTAAGGACGATTTAGCGGGATAAAATTTGAGGCCTAGTATTTAGGCGCGGGTGACAGGTATGGTTTAGTGCCAGAATTAGACTTGGAAATACACAGTAGCGGTGTGTGTGAAGTTATTCTGAATACCCAATGTGCACCTTGAATATTATAACCCTTTTAGGATAGATTTCAAATAGCTCTGATAGCAGAAACCACTAAATTATGAAATT